>NC_056728.1:1704647149-1704792629 GCF_019279795.1 Protopterus annectens | reverse complement strand
TCTGATGAGGGAAGAGGAGAGGGGCACTATCACATCCTTAGATCTTGATGCGAACCCTTTCATGATCAGATGGGTCACATAGAAGGATTTTCTAACCACTTTGGCAACATGGTTATCAAAGGAAAGCTGATTATCTACGTGGGGCCCTAGATCCCTTATTTCTTCTTCAGATTTCAGGGGATTACCTCCTATGTTGTAGTTTGCGGGTACTCTGTTTTTTCCAAAGTGGATTACTATGCATTTTTTTACATTTAGCTTGAGACCACAGTCACAGCCCTTCCATGCTTGCCTGTACTTCTGATAAGTATATGCCAAACAGGAGGGGCCCCAGGACAGAGCCCTGAGGCACACCACTCATTATTGGTCTGGATTCGGACATAGATCCCGCTACTCTTACTTTATGGGATCTGTCTGTGAGCCAGTTTGCGATCCATTTTGTGACATAAGGGTTTATGCCCAGGCTGGTGAGCTTATCAATAATACTTGAATGGGGAATGGTGTCAAATGCTTTAGCAAGGTCAAGGTAAGCCGTAAGTACCTCCTTTTCCCTTATCTATAGCCTGAGTAACGGTCTCAAAGAAATCCACCAGGTTCAGGAGGCATGACCTGCCCTTGACGAAGCCGAACTGTGTGGGGTCCAGCGAATGGAGGTTCCCAATCTCTCCATTTATGAGTTCCATAATGATTCACTCCATAGCTTTACAGATCAGACTGGTCAGGCTTATTGGTCGGTAGTTCCCAGGGTCAGTTGTGGCCCCACCCTTGTGTAGCGGGACCACCACTTCCATGCGACATTCTATGGGCACATATCCTTTGGAGAGGCTGAGACTGAACAGGGTATTAAGATGCGGGGTTAATTCCTTTTGGAGCTTGCGTATGACACAGCCTGGGACACCATCTGGTCCCATGGAGGCAGTGTTTTTAACTTTAGATAGAGCCTTGTTAACCAACCTATCAGTGATAATTGGACTTACACAATCCCCTGGAATGGTAATAGGCCCTGTAGGTGGTGTGGGGGGGGGGGGGAAGTTGCACTGAACCTGTCAGCCAAGATGTTGGCAATGTCAGAAGGGTCAGTGTATTTTGTTCCAGTTTGTACTAGCTCAGAACAGACCTGAGCGTTGCCATTTAGGTTTTTGACATAGCCATAGAAGGCCTTATGGTTATCCTTGGCATCCTTGGCAACTTTTCTTTTCAAAATTAGCTTTAGTTGACTTGATGAGGGCCCTCAATTTCTTACTAATGCTGATCAGGGATGATATTTGATGGACATTCCATTGCTACTGTTTTCACAAACTCTCAGTCTGCCTCTATTAGAGTTTCTCATATGGGTACAAAAGCCATCTAAACTGCTTAACTCCTCACACTTCTTAATATTTGATTTTGGGTGCTGCGGTAGTGTTGTCGCCTCACAGTACGACGCTGTCCGGTTCGATTCTCAGCTAGAGCGTCTTCTACGTGGAGACATGTGTGAATGGGCGCACCTTCGTTGAAGGTTGTGCATCAGGGCTGGTAACTCGGCACGTAAAAATCAACTACCAATCATCAGCGGACCGGAGTTCCGCTGTGGCGACCCCTAACCGGGAAATGCCGAAAGAAACAACAACAACCTGAAAATTTAAATAACATTCCTAATTTTTGCATCCTATCCCCACAGCACCATTTTGTACTCAAAAGTAGTCCTACATGCTCCAGCTCCTGGTATAGTTTTATCATTTTTCTCTCCTCATTCGGTGCTACCCCTACTACTTTTATAACAGATATATTTTTATTCAAGTACAATGCTTCTATTCTTCTCAACCTTAAGAATGTATCACTGAAACAGTAATTGACCTAGCAATAATCCACATGGATTATCCTTAATAACATGTTTCTATCTTGATTGCTTACCATTCAGCCTTAGCACAAACCTACTACAGTATTTCAATTTTTTGACTATGCAGAAATGTCCATCAAAACTGGACTAAGAAATCACATTTAATGGTACAGTATTATCTTCATAAATCCAGAGAGCACATAAGAATTGAAAGTCCTAAACTTATTAGTATTCCAACCAGACACACAAAAGCTCAGCTGAGTAATGAAACAAAATTGTCCATTTTAAAAGTACAGAGAATTGATGAGCACTGAATAATTTACTCAAATAACATTAATATTTTATACAAGCAAAAATTCACAACAGGGCAAGTGTTATTGTGTAAATAACACTGGTCCAGGGGTATTCTGTGGCCCAATGCCACAGGCAGAGGGCCTCTACACCCCTGGAAGGGCGTTATTTACACAATAATAATAATAATAATAATAATAATTTACACAAATACAAGACAAACACTCGCCACTACCTACTTACTACCATCACTATCTTCCCCCATCTCTTCCAAACTGGAAATCTATTACAACAAAATCTCAAAATTCGCACCAAAATCCAAATACTCCTCCCACCACTGTACATCTCTCCACCTGCTAAACTGGCTAAAACTTCCCAACCACCTTGACTACCTCCAACTCACTACAGCCCACAAATTAATTTTTAAACCAACTAAATGCCCAGCACTATCGTACACCCCTCACAGAACCCCAAGATCTGCCCACCAAATTGTATTTTCTGTACACAAGCCAAACCGTCCCACTGGTCAGCGTTTCCTATCCTTTTCCTTAGCCAAAAAATGGAAATTCTCTCCTGCCCTCTCTAAGAATTTCTGAAAACTTTTGAACACTAAAACCCAGCTCCATTCCCACCTCTCCCATAATTGGAAATGTAATTGCACTCTACCTACCTAACCTGCTAATGACTACATGCAACTCTGCTTCATTCCGATTTTCTTAACAGCTGCCTCTCTCTAAACATAACGTATGTGACGCCTGTGCCCTGGCCCAGCAATCAAGGAGCATCAATCCTCACCACTAACACAAGTGAGGGATGTCTCATTTAGGAGGAAAGGATAAGAAATACACACAGTAAAGAGCATATTTCCATTAAGAGCACACAGAGATCACAGTCAGTCCGGGGCTGGTCGCTCCCTTGCTCTCCAGGTCCCCAATAAGACTCCCCACTGGCACAGCTATAGGGTCTAGATCTCAGCCTAGTGGGCAACCTAAAACCTCCAGCACCCTCTCTGTCCAACCAGTTGTGTCCCTGCCCAAGTAGCTGATACACACAGACACACACAACTTTGAGAAGAGTTTATACAACCACACACAAACACTCCTGGGGAAGGCTGGCACAGGTTCTCCAGCTGTGCCCTTTTCCCACACTATACGATAGTACCAGCTGCCACCACTCACTAATATTTATCAGCTACTTAAAGGCCCTTAAAAGGGTGTCCAATTATTACTGTGCAATATTATTATCCAATTGGTAAGTGCGACTAAACAGTTAAGGCTTATCAGAGTGACTTGGCACAGGATCACTATATACATGCAATGTACTCTAGAGATTAAATTATTTCTACACAAAACAGCCACAGTTAAAAGGGTTTAAAAATATTTAATAATAAATAATTAAAAACACAAAACAATACTTTTTACTACACAGTGCTAGTCAAGAGTTCAGAGATCACAGAGAAATGCTTAAAATAATTCAGAAGTACAGTTCTGACATCACAGAAAAACACTTGGTCTAATCTTTCTAGTTTCTAGCCATTTCTAAGAGAAAACACAAGTCTAAGATAAACTTACATATAGAGCAAACCCAGAGTGCTGATGAGTTTGATGGTCAAGACAAAAATGCTTAATGCTCTCTGATTCTCTGTTTTTATAATCACATTCCTGGGTCCCATTACATCATTCTTTACACTTCCCTGGGTTCCCAGGCTAACAGAAACTGCATTTACATTCTTCACCTCTGGGCAGAAATCAGAGCAATAAAGGACATTTATGCATGCAAAGTCTGGCCATTAACTCTGGCCTTAAAACAATAGCAAGAATTCCTTCATCTAGACAGGCCAGAGCCGTGTTTACATCAAAGGGTCACAACATACTTTACTCGGTCTGTAGAGTGCACTGTTACATTTTTTTCAGTTCCACATGTAATACTATTTTTACCATTTAAGACAACAAGCCTGTGGTTTACATTAATATATACAGATGTCAGAATTATCTCGAAAATTCTATCTGGCTAGGCTGGCAGCCTTCACCTATCTTCACATGGTCTTCACTTATCTCCCCCCTAGAGAACTCAAGCTAGTTTTTCAAGTGACCCTTGAGAAACGCTGCTTGAGGGAGTTAGGTCTATCTGAGTATACCTTACCCCATTCCCTGTCTTGAGAGCCCATCTGAACTGGCATTGCTAATTTATTTTATTTATTTATTTATTTATTTTTTATTTTACATTTGTTGACCGGGCTAGTCTAGCTGGATATATTTCCATTTTCAGTAGAGGCCCGGGGAGAATAGCTGGATATATTTCCATTTTCAGTAGAGGCCCGGGGAGAAAAGCTCCAACATTAATAGTTAGATCATTACTTGAAATACAGCAACAAGGATGGTAAACATAGTTGAAACATAGTAAATGAAAGTAGTTCAAATAAGTATACAAGAATCAGTAATAAAAAAATAGTGATCAAAAAAGTTATTTACACTAGTACAGAAATAATTAAGAATGGTGAGATGAATTCTTTACATAATAAAAGTGACATAGTGTTATTATGTACTAGGTTGTACTAACAATAAGCAGGATAGAATCTACCAAATTGTTTCATTGTGGTCACCAGTTCAGTTCTTCATCATAGAAATTATACAAATGTGTGAAAAATTGGTAGGGTGAAGAAGTAATATTAGTAGAGGGAAAGGTTAGTCAGGTTTACAACATGGACATAACCAGTGAGTTGTAAAGTATGTTTTAAGTCTTTGTTTAAAGAGAGGCAAAGAAAAAAGTGTTGTTAGTTCATTGGGAAGGAGGTTCCAGTCTTTTCCCACTGTGTTAGAAAACAGGGAATCTCCAGCCAAGTTATTAGTTTTGGTTATGCTAGCTAGAAGCTTGTTAGAGGAGCGCAGTGAATTTAGGTTTTTACAAGGGATTATGAGATTGGATAGTATAGGAGTGCTATTAGGTTGATAAAATATCTTGTGGGTCATGGTTAGTTGGGAGATTTTCAGAAGGTTTTGAAGTTCAAGCCAGCCCAGCTGCTTTAGATTTAGACAGTGGTGAGTTCGAAAGGGGTTACCAGTGGTAAATCTGGCGATGCTGTTATAGGCATGCTGTAGTTTGACAAGGTTATTCTTTTTGAGGTTATTGTATATGGGAGAGGCATAAAGAAGAGTAGAAATTAAATGGAAATGAGCAATTTTGGTTTTAGCTGTTGGAGTTAAGAAAGTTTTGATTCGATATAAGGAGCCAATTTTCCTGTTGACATTTTTAATGGTGTTATTTATGTGACTATCAAATGTAAGGTTATCAATAGTAATTCCTAACAGTTTAGTTGTAGAGTCAGGGTGTATGATTGTGCTATTATTGGAAATGACAGAGAAATCAATTGGGGTAGACTTATTGGAGGGTGTAAAGAGAAGGAGCTTGGTTTTTTTCGCATTAAGAAGGAGACAACGTTTTGTGAACCATGTTTCTACTGTGTTAAATACATTCTGAGTCAGGGAATGTAGTGCAGATGGTGAGGTTGCTGAGCAAATTAATGTTGAATCATCTGCATATTGAATGCAGGTGGCCTGTGGGATTGCTACATGCAGGTCGTTAATAAAAAGAGAAAAAAGAAGTGGGCCTAGAATGAAGCCCTGAGGGACTCCCAGTGTAACGGGTAGAAGGGATGATATATTATTTGCCCAGAGAACTGCTTGTTGTCTATTGGTTAGGTAGGACCTGAACCATTTAATAGCTAAAGAGTCAAGAGAGAAGGATTCAAGATTGTTGATCAGAAGTGCATGATTAACCATGTCGAAAGCTTTGGAGAGGTCAATAAAGAGTGCAGATGAGAGGTTGTTGTTATTGCAATTTCTATTTATAACATCTGTAAAGGATAACAGAGCGGTCGTGGTACTATGAGATGGCCTAAAACCATGCTGGCATTTAGCTATTATGTTATTTTGTGTTAAATGGTTTAAAAGTTGATGATGAACGCATTTTTTTCCATGATTTTTGCTAAGGGAGTGCTATTGGCCGATAGTTTAAGTAGTCATTTGAATTGCCGCCTTTGTGAAGGGGAATGATATGGAAGATTTTCCAGATGTTTGGAATGTAACCTTCCTTAATGGTTCTATTTATGAGGATGGATATAGGATAGGAAATTACTTTGGCTGCTGCACGGGTATATATGTTTGCAACCTCAGGCTCCATCTTAGCAACTTGCCATTTGGCTGGCTGGCTCTGTTTAACCATTTTAGGGGGTTGTGATCTGTCAAAACAGTGGATTTCCTTCCATACAGATAAGGCTGAAGTTTTTGCAGTGCCCACACTATGGCTAGACATTCCTTTTTTATAGCTGCATAGCATTCCTCCCTGGGTTGGAGCCTACGACTGAGATAAACTACTGGGTGCTCTTCTCCCTTTGAAGAAATCTGGCTAAGTACAGCCCCCACCCCATGGTTCAAAGCATCCACCCACACAACAAATTCTTTGCTGTAATCTGGACTGACTAATACAGGTGGTCCTCCCAAAGCTTCTTTAAGCTTCTGGAATGCCTGCTTACATGCTGGGGTCCACACTACCTTATCTGTCCTGTTCTTCCTTGTCAGGTCTGTGAGGGGAGCAGCTATGGTACTATAACTGGAGAAAAGCTTTTCGTAGTACCCTGCTGTCCCTAAAAATGCCATCACCTGCTTTTTAGCAACAGATGCAGGCCATGCCTGAATGGCTTCCACTTTGGCAGGTTCTGGACTTATCTTACCACTCCCCACTCTATGTCCTAGGTAGGAGACCTCTGCCTTACCCACCTGCCATTTGCTCAGCTTAATGGTCAACCCTGCCCTCTGTAGTCTGCCCAGCACCTCCCTGATATGCTGAAGGTGCTCTGGCCAGGAATGGCTGTAGATGGCAATATCATCTAGGTAAGCAAGAGCAAACCCTCCTGCTAGGATACGATCTACCAGCCTCTAGAAAGTTGCTGGGGCATTCTTCATCCCAAAGGGCATCTTTGTGAACTCATACAAGCCAAAAGGAGTCACAAAGGCAGACTTTTATCTAGCACTGGGGGATCAAGTGCACCTGCCAGTAACCCTTGGTAAGATCAATGGTTGTAAGATACTTAGCCCCATCCAGCTGCTCTAGGGCCTCATCTGTCCTAGGCATGGGGTAAGCATCTGACTTTGACTATTTAAATTTCCTGTAGTTTACATAGAACCTGGTGCTGCCATCCTTCTTTGTCGCCACACCACTGGGGAGGCCCAGGGACTGTTGGGACTCCTAAATCACCCCTAGTTCCAACATCTCCTGTACATCCTCCCTCAGAGTCTGTTTAACTCTCTCAGGCACTCTATAAGGGGCCTGCCTAATAGGCCTTTAGGGTCATGCATCCACCTGGTGCTGCCCCAGGTGGGTGTATCCTGGTTTCCCAGTGAACATGTCCCCAGATTCCTGCAACACTGATCGGATTTCTCGAACCTGGGTAGGAGATAGCTGCTGGTACATTGCTACCCTTTCCACTGAGGTGTCAGCTCGAGCCTCACTGAGGAGATCAGTCCCCAGATCCCCCACAGACTCCTCCTGCAATTCACTGCAAATGCTCAGCACAAGGGCCTCCCTATCATGGTAAGGTTTCATCATGTTAACATTGTACAGTTTGTGCCCGTGCTTTCTGCCTAGCAGTTCCACCATGTAATTAACATCACTTACCTTTCTTACCACCTGGTAGGGTCCCTTCTAAGCTGCTTGCAGCTTGTGTCTGACAGGAATGAGAACCATTACCTGCCGCCCCACAGCATACTCTCTAGCTCGTGCATTCCTGTCATACCACACCTTTTTCTGTTGTTGGGCATACGCCAAGTTCTCCTGGGCCAAGCCCATGAGTTCCCTGAGCTTTGTCCTGAGGTTTAGGATGCATGCCACGACAGACTCTTTGTGAGGCTCGCACTCACCTTCCTACTTATCTTGAATTAAATCTAGAGGTCCCCTCACTCTATGCCCATACAGCAACTCAAAGGGTGGAAACCCTGTGAATTCCTGGGGAACATCACTGTAAGCAAACAGATGGGACAAATATTTGTCCCACTCCCTCTTAAACTGATCTGCAAATGCCCATAGCATGGACTTGATTGTAGAGTTTAACCTCTCAACAAGCCCATTAGTCTGGAGATGGTAGGGGGTGGTCTTCATGTGCTTCACCCCACAGGACTTCCACAGACAAGCCCAGCAGGTCTGACATGAAATTGGCACCTCTGTCAGTCAGTATTTCTTTTGGGAAATCTACCCTGCTGAAAATCTCTAACACAGTTGCCACCTTCGCTGCTTTAATGGAGGACAAAACCACTGCCTCAGGGTATTGTGTACCATAATCCACTACTACTAGGATATACTTTTTCCCTCTGGAACTTGGGGTACTCAGAGGACCCACAACAGCCATAGCTACCCTCTGAAATGGCTCCTCAATCACAGGCAAAGGCATCAAAGGAGCTCTCACCTTGTCTCCTGCCTTGCCTACCTTTTGGCACTGCTCACAGGTCCTGCAGTACCCTGTTACATCTCTGGAAATTCCAGGCCAACAGAAGTTCTGCATAATACACCTCTTTGTACGTTTTATGCACATATGACCTGCAAAGGGAATATCATGGGCTATGGCTAAAAGCGCCAGACAGTAGGCTCTAGGCACTATCAACTGCTGTACTCTCTCACCTTCTAGTACTCCCTCTAGAGTCCACTCTCTGTACAGTAACCCTTTGTCCCAGTATACAGATTCCCCCTTTCCTTGAGAATCAGGTGCCTACCTGCCTCAGGCCTTGCAATGTAGGATCTGAGAGCTGAGCTTGTCTCAACTCACTCCTTGCAACCCTTCCCAGCTCCCCTTCCACAGGAAGTCTGGCATCCTCTGACAGTGGTGTCTCACTGTCAGCCTGGGTACTCCCACTCACCTCTACCTTTGCAGTCACTCTGTCCAATGGAACATCAGTATCCACAAGCAGCTGTGGCTCACATTCTGTCTCACTGCTGCACAGTAGCTCCCTCCCTGAAGTAACCACCTCACCAGTCCTGGCTGCAAGTATCCAGTCTGTCTGGGTCTCTCCCAGGCTACCAGACTTACCTGCTTGTCTCCAAGCCTGACTGCGTGTAGCTGCACAAGCACAGGGTACTGCACTAACAAAATCATTTCCTATCAGGACATCTGCAGGTAAATCCTCAAAACACACCTACTTGCTGGCTTCCTTTTCCACATTCCCAGTCAAGGTGAACCCTAGCCAAAGGTATTTGGAATGGGATCCCTCCTAAAGCTCTGACTGGAGTAGACTGCCCAGGCAAGTAGTGCTCCTCTGTAACCACTGCAGGCTTTACAATGGTTATATATCAGAGGCTGTCTCGCTTTTGGCAATGACCCCTTTGCCATTCACTACAATAGGATATAACCTCTGATGTTAGTTTGGTACCCGTGTTATCCCAAGACAACCTACTATTGGCATTTTGTCTTTTCCACTTAATGGCTCCCTCACCTTTTGTTCCCCACCTTGCCTCCGTGAATACCTGTATGCCACATGGCCCCACTGTTTGCATTCAAAACATTTAACCCTAGCTACCAGACGTGTACCTGGACTAGTGGCTTCCCCTGCTACTGGCAGATTCTGTTGAGGCAGTCTGTGCTGCCCACCATGGAGTTCTTTAGACACATGCGCAGTTCTGGGGGTCCCTTTCCTGTGCAGGACTGCCCTGCTTGCCAGGTATAGGTCTCCCTTCTTCCCCAACTCATCTGAAGTAGCACATTGTCTATCAGCTAACCAGATCCTCATGTCCTCAGGCAAAGTGCTAAGGGTTTGTTCCCCCACCAAAAGGTCTGCCAGCCCTTCAAAAGTGGTGACCTGACATCCACTCACCCACCTATGGAAATAAGTGCTCAGTTCAGCAACATATTCACACACATTTTCATCTGCCTTACGTCTATGCTCACGAAACATTTTCCTATATGTTTCAGGTGTTAGCTTAAAAATTCTAACAAGTAATTTTTAACAGCAGTATAATCAAAACAAGCAATGTCAGACATTTTTGACAAAACAGTTACAGCTTTACCATGGAGTAAGGGGGTCAGGAACCGTACCCAGAGCCTTTGGTAAACACTATACTGTTTGCATACCCTCTCAAACATATGAATGAAACTATCAAAATTATCTCCCTTTTTAAATTGCGGAAGAAATTTACTGACCTTTTGTGCTTCTGGGGTCCAGTTACTCCCTTCCCCATTACCTCCATGACTCTGGCGAAGAGTCAGCATTTCCCTCTCATGCCTCCTCTGCCACTCCTTTTCCTTGGCTTCTATCTCCAAACACCTGGCCTCCAACTTAAGTCTCTTTAGCTCCAGATGGATTTTTAAGTCCTCTGCAGAAAGGTTGAGCTGTCCATTCTCCGAAGGTATTATATCTCTACTGCCAATCTGACTGTCCTCCTGGCTGCTGTTTTCTGATGCAGCTGTAACCAAGGCTGCAGTCAGGTTTGCCTTAGTCAGGTTTCCATGTACCAGTCCCCTAGCCTGGCACATCTCCGCCAGCTGGCTCCTTGTCAGCTTTCCATACTCTGCTGACATGCTGCCTGCTCACCCTGACTAGCTAAGCTAACAAAAGAAATAAAACAATTGTGATCTGAACTCGGATTATTCACTGCATGGCTAATTTACAGTATAAAACACCTTCAAAGCTCACTGTACATAAGCTAAAGGAATTCACTCTACCCACACCACTACCAGCCAATTAGTATTTGCTAACCAATTATGTGGTGTGGATATCCCACTGCTGCCAAACAATTAATATGTGACACCCATGTCCTGGCCCAGCAATCAAGGAGCCTTAATCCTCATCAGTGAGGGGCGTCTCATATAAGAGGAAAGGATAACAAATACACACAGTAAAGTGCAATTTCCCTTAAGAGCACACAGAGACCAGTCAGTCTGGGGCTGGTCGCTCCTTTGCTCTCCAGTTCCCCAATAAGACTCCCCACTGGCACAGCTATAGGGTCCAGATCTCCACCTAGTGGGCAAGCTAAAACCTCCAGCACCCTCTCTGTGCGACCAGTGCTTCATGTCCCTGCCCAAGTAGGTCACACACACACACACACACACACATACACACACACACACACACACACTTTGAGAAGAGTTTACACAACCACACAGACACTCCTGGGGAAGGCTGGCACAGGTTCTCCAGCTGTGCCCCTTTTCCCAGACTATACGACAGTACCGGCTGCCAACACTCACTAATATTTATCAGCTACATAAAGGCCCTTAAAAGGGTGTCCAATTTGTACTGTGCAATATTATTATCCAATTGGTAAGTGCGACTAAACAGTCAAGGCTTATTAGAGTGACTTGGTACAGGATCACTATATACATGCAATGTAACCTAGCGCTTAAATTATCTTTACACAAAACAGCCACAGTTAAAAAAGTTTAAAAATATTTAATAAATAATTAAAAACACAAAACAATACTTTTTACTACACAGTGCTAGTCAAGAGTTCAGAGATCACAGAGAGATGCTTAAAATAATTCAGTAGTACAGTTCTGACATCACAGAAAAACACTTAGTCTAATCTTTCTAGTTTCTAGCTATTTCTAGCTATTTCTAAGAGAAAACACAAGTCTAAGATACACTTACATATAGAGCAAAGCCAGAGTGCTGATGAGTTGGATGGTCAAGACACCTCTGAGCAGAAACCAGAGTAATAAAGGACATTTATGCATGCAAACTCTGGCCTTAAAACAATAGCAAGAATTCCTTCATCTAGACAGGCCGGAGCCGTGTTTACATCAAAGGGTCACAACATGCTTTACTTTGTAAGTAGAGTACACCGTTACATTTTCTTCATTTCCACATCTAACACTATTTTTACCATTTAAAACAACAAGCCTGTGGTTTACATTAATATATACAGACGACAGAATTATCTCCAAAATTCTATCTGGCTAGGCTGGCAGCCTTCACCTATCTTCACCCAATCTTCACAACGTAATCTAACATCTATATCTTGAATGTATCTGTCTTCTCTCTCCTCCATCTGGGAATGATTTTCACTACGGCCTACATATAAATGTTGATGCTATTTAACAAAGAACATCAACGCTTGCGTAACCTAAAATGTAATGTATGCACTACACTTTTTCTATTACACAACTGCCTCTCTCTGAATACATCAATATCATAATGTACTTTCCACCATTATTCTCCCCTATTCTGCAGAAAAATTGTATTTACTGCAATCTTTCAAATGTTAGTTTTTATAACTATGTACAGATGATTTACAATTGTTAGTAGATCATGTGTACAAGGTTATAAAAACTCTCTCTGTACAACTTAAACTCTGTACAACTGGTTCTCTAATCTAGTATGCAAGTATGTAATGAATGTTCTTCTATTTTATGATTGTACTTTGCTAGGTCTTACTATATAATTTTACTTTTTGCTTATTTTTATGTAATATGGAGCTTTTCTCCTCGGGCCTCCACTGAAAATGGGCTCCTTGAGCCCAGTGGACCTCCCTGGTCATCAAACTGGAAATAAATAAGTAAATAAATAACGTACCCTTGGAGGGCATTATTGCACTTTGGTCTGGCTATTAAATAATTTTGTATTTTTTTAAATTACTACACATATTTTCAATATTTTTGATATAAAATAGTTCTTCCACGTAATGTTTCAAACTTACTGTAGCATATGTAAATGTTGTTGGAGGAAGTACTTTACATCCAAAATAATATGTTTAGTAAGTAATGTCTACTCACACACACACATTCAAAGGCAGTGTACCTTTAAAAACACACAGTTAATAATGCCACCCATTGCAGGTTTCTTACCTCCACATCTCTTCAGGTGTCCAGATTTTTACCTCATTTTTTGGTCTGTTCCTTAATTTGTGGTTTGCTGGCAAATTGCTGGGGTGTGAAGTCACTAGATAATGATATAACTGAGTTTCAGACTTCATTTCCTTCACAAAATGCATGCATGCAAACACAAATCCAGTTATTCTAGCAACATTCCAATTTTATAAAAGCAATATTTAAAATCTGTCCCTATTTGTGAACCTTTGTCCCCCCCCCCCCATTATTTTAGGCTTTACCCAGATGTCTTGAGCTAAGAGATTGAGAGGTATGCATACCTCTTCATTTTAAAGAACTGCTGCACCCACTGATTGGATTGCTCACTCTCTCTCTTGCACACACTTCTGCTTTCACGCATGCACAGACACGTGCACACAGACACACACAGACAACAGATACACACAGACATGCCCACACACAGACACATCTATTTTTTTTAATTTGTTTCTTTTAATTTTACACTCACTAAACAGCAAAAGTGCTGCTCAGTGAGAATAAAATAATGGCTGCAGTTAGCTTTTGTACAGCCCAAGCTCTGTGACAGTAGATTCATTTTTCAGTGGGCATGAAAAAAGTACAGTTGTGTACACTTACCATAAATGTAGATGTTAGAGTGTATTCACTTGTTGCAGTCATTACATTTGGGTTATCTGCTTGCAGTAGCCCTCATTCGGCCTGATTAACAAAGTCTTGGGTCCTGCATTGGATGTTGTCCCTTCTTCCATGATGTCAGGTCGTTAGGGGTATAAAACATGCAGCTGACACCACTGCATCAGTTCTTCTTGCCCCGGATGTCAGGTGCCCCCCAAAGGGAAGCAATTAAATCGATAATTACAAGGATATACCTCCAACCAAAAAGCAAATACACTAAAAAAGCTTTTTGAGCATAGTAAGGGAGAGAAGAGGTAGAGCCAAAAGAAGAAAGGAGGCTGGAGGGAGGGTAACCAGGACTGCAACAGTGAATACACTCGAACATCTACATTTATGGCAAGTTAACACAACTGTACTATGTTCTTCGTGTTTCACTGTTGCAGTCATTACATTTGGGTAGATTCCCAAAGCTAAGGTTGGGAGGAGGAATTTAAATAGAATTAGGACCAGCTATAAGACCCTGCAAGACTGCAGTGGCAAAGCCAGCTCTGGATTTAGAGAAAATTGGCAATGATCATGCTTGGTGAAAGTATGTACAGAACTCCAGGTAGCAGCTTCTAGGATTCCCTGGTAGGAACTCCCCTGAGAAAGGCTGTAAAGGTAGATGCAGCCCTGGTTGAATGGGGTCTGATGCCCTATGGGATAGGTTTTCCATGGTGCTTATAGCAGAAATGAATGCAGTGGCCTATCCATTTTGAAATTGTTTGCTTTGAAATAGCTTTCTCCTCTGTTCCTACAGCAAATGCCACCAGCAGTTGTTCAGATTTCCTTTGAGGTTTAGTCCTGTCCAAGTAAAATCTAAGTTGTCTGTGCACATCTAAGAGTACAGTGTCGATTCCCCTTTGTTCTGTGGGTTAGGAAAGAAGGTACCCAAATGAATGACTGGATACCACCTTGGGCATGAAGGAGAGATTGGTTCTGATGGACACCCTGTCCGCATGAAAGATGATGAAAGGCTCCACTGCCATAAGGCCCTGTAATTCAGATACCCTTCTTGCAGAAGTGATTGCTAAAAGGAAAGCTGTTTTCCAGGAAAGGAATTTTAAATCTGCAATAGCAGCTGGATCGAAAGGAGGAAGAGTGAGTTTCTCCAAGACAAAGTTAAGATCCCAGGCTGGAGCTGGAGCTCTCCTGGGTGGCCTTAAATTTTTGGCCCCTCAGAGGAACTGCTTGAGCAGTGGGTGAGAGAAGAGGGGAGGCTTTGTGCTGTAATGAGCTGAAATGGCGGAGGCATGAATTTTGATGGAGGCAAAGGACAAGCCCTTATGAAGCATTTCAGTCAAGTATTGTAGAATCTGAGGTAAATTGGGCACTGCTGCGCTTATCCCACGAGATTGATTCCAGGCACAAAATCTTTTCCATTTTGCAGCATAAGATTTTCTAGTACTAGGGCTCCTTGCCTCTAGAATGATATCCATCACTGATTTACTGAGGGATGGTAAAGGAGAGATTAGGTAATTAGCCAGGCTGCTAGGTTCAGGGTTTGCAGCTAAAGGGTGCAGAATCTGGTTCTCCTGCTGAGACAACAGGGAAGGAGTCTGAGGCAGGTGCCATGGGGCAAGCGTGACACACTGCACAAGAGGGGGTACCCACTGTTGGCGTGGCCAGTCTGGTGCAATTAAAATAGTCCTTGGCTTGTCCTGTTTGATCTTTACTAGTACCTTGGAGAGCAGAGGCAGAGGAGGAAAGGCATAAACTGATAGGTTTTTCCAGCTGAAGGATACAGCATCCACTTTCCAAGCTAGCTTGTGGGGAATCCTTGTACAAAATGTGTCCAATTGATGGTTCTGGGGGGAAGCAAACCGGTCTATATCTGGGCTCCCCCACTTGCTTGTCAACATGTTGAAAATGCTTGGTTCCAGTTTCCACTTGTGTGGGTCCATGAGGTTTCTGCTTAGTCTGTCAGTGTATTTAATTTTCCTGGCAGGAATTGAGCTTGTAGATTCACTTGGTAGCTCAAGACTGTGTTCCACAATGCCATGGCTAGTCTGCAGAGGGGGTAAGAATGTGCCCCCCCCCCCGATTGTTTATGTACCACATGACAGTGGTGTTGTCCATCTTTACCCTTAGTTGTCCTGGAAGAATGTGGTCTTTGAAGGCTGTCAGAGCATTCTGTACAGCTACCATTTCCTTTTGATTTATGTGCAGGTGCATTTGACTTGGGTTCCATTTGCCCTGAATGCACTTCCCTGCCAGGTGAGAGCCCCCCCCCCCATGCATAGTCTGATGTGTCTGTTGTTAAGGTTTGGGTGGCAGGGGTTAGAGTGAATGGTAGTCCCCTGTTTTGGTGGCAGGCCTCTGCTCACCAAAGGAACTCTAGGCGTAGTCAAGGTATGATAGGAATCATTGCTTCTAGATCCTGAGAATGTTGACACCATAAGCTTTTGAGATACCACTGTAGTTTCCTCATATGCAGCCTTGCATATGGAATTAGAAGAATGCATGAGGCCATGAACCCCAAGGCTTGCAGTAGTTGCCTTGCAGATAGCTGGGTTTTTGTGGCCTCTTGCTTGAAATAGGTTGTTAAATGAATCAGTTTCTCTGCAGTGAGGAAAGCCATCTGGGAAGTTGTATTCAAGCTTGCTCCCAGGAAATAATTTGTTGACAGGGTACCAGGTGTGATTTCTTTTCATTTATGGTGTACCCCAGACAAGTCAGCACCCTCTGAACAAAGGCCAGATTCAAAAGTATGTCCTGGTTTTCTGCCTGAATTAGAAAATCATCCAGGTATGGGTATATTTGAATAGTTCTTTGCCTACAAAATGCAATGACTGGAGCTAGGCACTTTGTGAATATCCTGGGCGCAGTAGATAAGCCAAAGGGCAGTGCAGAAAACTGATAGTGCATGTAGCCTGCTTTGAAGTGTAGGTATCTTCTGCAAGACTCCCTGATAGGGATGTGCAGGTATTCTTCTTTTACGTCTAGTGTTGCCAACCATGCATCTTTGCCTGGCATAGGAAGCAGCTGATGAAGAGTCAGCATTTTGAATTTTGGAATCACCAGAAAGATGTTTAGAGTAGAAAGGTCCGGGATAGGACGCCATGTATTGCCTTTTCTGGGTACCAGGAAAAGTCTTGAATAGAAACCTTGTCCCTTTTCCTCTTCTGGTACCAAGTGAATAGCCCCCATGCTTAAGAGAGAGAGAGCTACTATTCAAAGTTATTAGACTACTAGCGTATCTAAGAAAAAACATAACCAAAGATGGGGACATCCATCCTAATCCAGGCCCAACCGTAACTCAAAATCCTACCAGCCCACCACTCTCCCACTGACTGGTCAACTTCCTCCTAATATGCCACTTAAACATTAGAAGCCTAAACAATAAGATACATAGCCTGCATGCTGTACTAGCCACATACCTCCCCAACATAATGTGTCTATCTGAAACATGGCTCCAGCCATCAACCAAAGACAATGAGATCCTGACTCCTGGTTACAATATACTTAGGGCAGATAGAGTAAAGAAAAGAGGAGGTGGAATAGCCGTCTTATATAATAGCACACTTAACATCATAACTAACCCTATACAACCACCCCAGGTCTCTAACGCTAAAATACTAGCTTTATTTATGAAATAGCCAAAAACAAGGAAACAAATGCATTATACAAACATTCCCTTTCTTGTCCAAACTATAATTTTAAATTCATGTTTGTACAACAAGTAGACCACGAGATGCGAGGGGGGGATTGGGAATCCACCCTCGAGTATAGAGAATTGGTGTGGCAGCTAAGATTAGATGCTAGCAACTGGCCTGGTCTAAATGACACAATCAGTATTAAGCCAGTTTTAAAACTTAGAAGAGCTAGATTGCGAAAGAAACCAGGGCATACACACTAGTAACAACATTTTTGTCACACAAAAGTTCTATTTGGTTTTGTTTTTATTTATGTTGCATGAATGATCATTATTTTATGTTTTTATTGTTCTCCATAGACTAGAAATGGTACGAGCAACACGGTCAAGGGAAGTTTTCTACTTAACCAATTTTAAGAACATAAAATTGCATAACTACATAATGAAATGGAGTAAAAACAACTTTTAATTTTTGCAAACACTAACTGTTGGAATGTTACAACACACTTTAAATTTTACTGGCATGCTTTGTGTTAAAACAACACTCGGTAAATGTAAACACTTGATTTATGTGTTTAAAAAGAACAACAGTTTAGCCAAACTACATTTTAATAGAGATTTGCAAGAGTTTAATTAAGAACTTTTTTAATTGTACAATGTAATTAATCACGGGTTTAGAGGTGTAATTGATGTAAGCAACTACTTAAGCAGTTGCTACACAGCAAAGCACTAACTTGAGAAAGCTCGGAACATCCGAGCGAAAGCGCTTGTGATATCAGTTTTTTGTCTTCGTGTGCAATAAAAGTTTTCTACTTTTGGAATAATTACTGTTTGGTGCTTCAGTTCCATGGTTGTAATCTTTTTTGTAATCTTTTTTCTTTTGGTTCCGTGCTTCAACCATCGTTGGATTAGCTGAAATACTAGCTCTAAAAATTATACTAAATAATCATAAGGGCATTAACCTAATTGTCACCTATATTCCCCCTGGGAACAATGTAGAAACACTAGAGGTCATTCTACATTGGATAGCCAACAACTACCCTCAAGAAACCATTGTCCTGGGCGATGTTAATATTGACTGGAACCAATGCACAGCACAGTCCAACCCCATCCCTGTTAACCTACATGGATTCTCTCAGATAATATCATCTACCACACGTACAGGTAACAATAACCAAAAAGAGAGTATACTAGACTGGATACTCACCAACAGTCATCCCCAGAACTATATGTCTGGAACTCTCCCTAATGATCTTAGTGATCACATGCTCACATACATCATGAAAGACAAAATTAATTGTACAAGCTTACCTATTTATAGGTCTATCAAATCCAAGAAAAACTTTGACCCAACTAAATTTCAACTTGAACTCAAATCATGTAACTGGACTAAACTAAAGTTCCTTCCCCTTGATGACGCAGTGTCATCATTTAACAATTCATTCCTTACTATACTTGACTCGCATGCCCCTAAACGCTCAATAAGAATTAAAACTCAACTAGCACCCTGGCTAACAACAGACACCAAAACCAAAATAACAACTAGAGACAAAGCGTGGGATAAATGGCACTACCAAACTACCCCTAGATCGTATCAAATTCCAACAACTTAGAAATGAGACTAAAAAGCCATCATACTAGATAAGAAAAATTACTTCTACAATCTGCAACATAAACATCAGAATAACCCTCAAAAGTACTGGGCAGGCATAAATAAACTTCTCCAACCAGGCAAATCCACTACTCCAACCCCAGGAACATTATCTGACAAGAGCCAAGAAGATATAGCCAATTCATTCAATACTTTCTTCACAGAAACCATCCAGTCATTAGCTAACCAACTTTCTCCTCCCCACACTTCTATAAACACTATACCCGACTCACCACTCTCTTTTAACTTCCAGCCAGTGTCCACATTCTTTATCAGATCCCTTTTGAAAAAACTGAAGCCAACCACCCTTTCAGCCGATCTGCCGGCTGAATACCTGCAAATTGCTGCAGATGTCGTAGCCTACCCTATCTCAATCCTAATTAACAGAACCATAACTGAGGCCTCAATCCCCTCAATTTGGAAAATATCCTATGTTATTCCACTCCACAAAGGAGGTTCATCCACAGAACTATCCAACTATAGACCTATAGCCATACTATCACCACTTGCCAAAATTATGGAAAAGTGCATGCACAACCAATTAATGCTCTATCTAACCCAAAATAAACTACTCACAGACTCTCAACATGGATTCAGACCCCATCATAGTACAACCACTGCCCTCCTCTCTTTTACTGAAAACATTAATCTTAACCAGAATAATAAAAAAATATCCTCCGCTCTCTTCCTGGACCTATCGAAAGCCTTCAATATGGTAAACCATCAGTTACTTCTATATACTTTAAAAACCCTGTATCTAGATACTCCAGCCCTTGACTGGTTTCAAGCTTACCTCACTGGGAGACAACAAGCAGTAATGTGGCAAAACAAGCTCTCCTGCCTACTACCAAATACCATAGGAGTTCCTCAAGGTTCCATATTAGGACCTCTCCTCTTTTCAGTCTTCATAAATGACATCCAAACAGTCATCCCTGAAGCCACCTGCATTCAATATGCAGATGACTCGACTATAATATGTTCCAATGCCTCTCTTGCAAATCTACTAACTATCACCCAACATAGCTTCACCAAAGTGAAAACTGGCTTGCCAACCATCTCCTGATCTTAAATCCAAACAAAACCAAGTTACTTCTCTTCTACCCAACCAATAGATCTCCGACTGAAAACTTCACTATAAAATCCAATAATGGGACCATCATCTCCCCAGACACCTATACAAAGCTATTAGGAGTAAACATTGACAATAAACTCAGATTTGATATACATATCAACCAAGCCATTATGTCAGTCAACAAGAAACTTGGGACCCTATATAGAATTAAAGCCTTCCTTACCCCGAATGCCAGGGCAGCCACAGCCTGTTCACACCTTCTCTCTACCCTACTATATGCCTCTCCTGTCCTCACTCACCTTAACAAATCTGATCTGGCCAAGCTCTCATCCTGCTATAATCACATTGCCAGGTTAGATTACAGGCCTACCCTACAGAACACACCACTGTACTAACCTGAAAAAGCTTGGATGGATAGAATTCCCACACCTTCTTCACCAGTCCCAACTCATAGAGGCCTTCAAAATCCTTAAACAACCTGAGAATACCCCAGCACTAAAAAACGTAATGACTCCCTACTCCAATCTAAGCTGCCTTCGCTCAGCTAACAGACTCCTTGTCCAAACAACTAAATCTCTCAACCTAGGTGGTGATGCGCTATTTGCCAACACCACTGGTAAAATATGGAACTCTCTCCCAAATAACATCACGCTTGCAACTTCTCTAAGTCAATTCAAAAATAGTCTAAAACTCCACTTCAAGTCACACTGGCTGTGTCCTTGCTCAAACCCAGACTAGCTCTGTGCCATTAACTAAAACATAAACAACTAGCTAAGATAAGTACTTTGTATACTGTGATAAAGAAATATGTATCCTGTCTAACTCTATGTCATTATACTGCCTACCGTCCTTGCTAATATGTTATTAATGTTACATTTGTAGTAATCTCAGAAATAGTAATGGCAGTCTTGTACTTGTATGTAAATAGCCTATGTTTTTGTTAAGTTCTTTCAGCTCATTTACTGTACCTAATTATCAATGTAACTCTGTTGGAGCTTTTCTCCCCGGGCCTCCGCTGAAAAAGGACATGTATCCAGTCGGACCATCCAGGTTAACAAATGTAAAATAAATAAAATAATAATAAATAAACTTGATTTTGGGCCTCTGCCACTGATTTGGGGGTTGATCTGGCTACCTTCTTGGTGTTGGTAACGTGCAGAAGTGAAATCTGTATCCTTGGGACACTACATTTAAAACCCATTTGTTCTGGGTGATGAGTTCCCAGTTTTTGGCCTGCAGATCATGCGGAAAGCCTAAAGGAGCATTCAGTTAGGAAGTGCTTGGAAGTTTTAAAAACAAGTCATGGGGGGGGTCTTACTACTCCCAGATTTGGGTGCGGAAATCACCCACTGCTTAGTCTTGTGTGTCCTCTGGGACTGAAATCTGGGGTTTCTGCTGTATCTGGGTTTGGCTTGAGAAGACCTGGAAGGGGCTGGAAAGGATAAATTCTTAGAGGGCCAATGCCTATTAAATATAGGAGGCTGAACTTGCAAGAAATCTTTAACAGTTTGCATAGGTTTAGCTTTATCTTCCATTTTTTTAAGAACTTCCTCAGCTTCGTTGCCAAACAGGCGGTCCTGATTTAAAGGAGCATCCAACAGTTTAGCTTTAACATGATCAGGCAAAGATAGCTCCTTAAGCCAAGTATGCCTTCTGAACACAGACCCAGTAACAGCAGCCCTGCAAGAGGCCTCTAATGAATCAAATCCACATTGCAAAGTATGTTTATCAACCTGTTCAGAAGAATGCATTAAATCCTGTAATTCTTTATTTTCAGCACAGTCAGGAATCCACATCATTTTCTGTTTAAGCAACATATGAAACTGGCAGTTTAAAGCCCTAATGGTCAAGGTTTCAGAAGTGTAAACATTCTTAGCCCATCTATCCAGTGTCCTGGAGTCTCTATCAGAAGGAGTAGGATTTTTAGCAGTAGAAGCCTTAATGCCCTTGTGTCCCTGTGAAATAGTCTCTGGATCCGCAATAGGATTTTTAAAAAGAAACTTGTGTGAATCAGGCACCCTGTAATATCGGTCAGGTTTTCTGGGAGCAGGAGGCAAAGAATCAGGGGCCAAACTAGATTCTGAAAAGGCATCATCAACAATGTCTAATACAGCAGGTATAGCTAAAGGCCTATGCTGAGGCAGGAGTAAGAAATCCCTAAGCCTCTTTTTTGAATCAGAAAAATCCTGGCTATCCCAGTGAAATGCTCCCTTTGAGTATGCAAGGTTTCACCAAAAGAAAAATCCTCTGGAGGGGAAGCAGAGGGAACAGAGCCATCTGCATCAGAATCCTCACAAGTAGATAAGGGCAAATCCAGATCAGAAGAATCAGAAAAATCAGAATCCTGGTCAGAAGATTTATAAACAACTTCAGTCCTAGGTCTCTTAGAAGGGGGAGGTTGGCTTCCCCTGATTAAAGTTATAAGATCCTCAGCCATTCTTATCATTTGTTTTTTAGGCACAGAGGCCTGAGCATTGGTTTCTTAGGCATGGTTCAAGATTTAGGCCTAAATGAAGAAGGAGGCATCTGTTTAATATGGAAGTCCATAGGCCTGAATACAGCCTCAGAAGCCAGTGCCTGCACAGTGGCTCCGGACCCATCCAAGGTAGAGACATCCACAGGTTCCACAGTTGAAGCATCTCTCGGCATACCGTACTCCGAATGGGACTTGGTACAGGCCTGCGAATCAGACGTAGCGGGCATCAGGGGCTGCGAAAGCGCCTCACTGAGTACTGGGCGAACTGGCGACTGGCTTAGGAGAAGCGTCATCAGCAGGTTTGGACCTAGGTGGCCTGTCTCGGTCTTTATCTTTGCGTTTTTTCAGAATCCTGGTAGTCGGATGGCTAACCGACAACATTTCTGGATAATTAAACCGAGAACCGAAATATTTAGAGGCGAAAATATACCAACGACGGATAGTGCACTGATTAAACAAAGCACAAAACCATCAGCAAGGTACGTTGTGATCAGAGCTCAGGCAAGGAATGCAGTACGAATGAAAATATTTGTGAGGTATTTGCTTTCAACAAGTAATGCAATTATTAACTTTTACTGACATCGGTAAGGAACAAGAAAAAGTTTCCCCAATGGGGTACTTCGCTTTAGTTGAAGACTTCAGTTCTGAAGCTCGAAAACAAAAATTTCAGGAGTCGGCCGACTGGCACTTGTGAACTGCTCCTGCTTCGGGCACCACATGGCAAGAAAAACTGATGTACTGGCGTCGGCTGCATGTTTTACACCCCTGACGTCATGGAAGAAGGGACGGCATCCGATGCAGGACCCAAGACTTTGTTAAATCAGGCCGACTGAGGGCTACTGCAAGCAGATAACCCAAATGTAATGACTGCAACAGTGAAACACGAAGAACACGGTTTGTTCTCCAGAGTGGTGATATTTAAGTTTTGTGAATGGGTGACCTGTATAACATTCGAGTTTTTAAGACAAACATTCCAAAATTTTCCATCCCCTGATGCAAGACTAATAGTCATCTAACAACCATATCACCATCCCTACTGTTTGTTCCTTTACAGATAGGCAGAATTACACATGCCCCTTAACTCTTAATAAGCTAGCTAATAACAATGACTTATTTATAAACATTCTTACATGTATACAGACTGCTTTTGTCTCTTTCTTCCCTCTTCTTGTATGTAAACCATCACATCCCCCTGCAAGAATCAGCTTTCAGATTCTCTAGGGTCCTTCAATGTCAATTCCTGCTTAACCATTTACTTCTGTATAATAACATTTAAGCATTATAATTTCTTAAATATTCTCACTTATTTAAAAGTGGTATCTATTCCATATCAAAGGAGACCATTTTTAATAACCTGACATTGACCTACATATAAGAAAAATGACTTCTTAAATTCGTAGCATCAGACAATTTCTTTCTACAATTAGATAATTAACAACTATTTATATGTACTACTTATATCCCCCTTAATATATATTTACTTCCTGCTCAAGTCTTTCTTCCATACATTTCTCACCTGTTTGCAAATCAAATCTGCCATTTCTGGCAACAGCTACCCTTTTTACCTGAGGAACTGTATCTGCAAATAAACCTACAGTTAAACACCTAAACTTCCTCCATGCATCTTCTGTATCAAAATTTGATCCCTGCTATTCTCCTTATTGAAGATGTTTTTCATTTTAACATCCTGTTCCGCCACAACAGTAACACTCATGCTTATTAACTTCTCTAACCTTTGGGTCCTTGTGAATGTTAATTTTCCCAATCAAATTCCTCATATTTGTCCTACAAAGTACCCTTTCATTGCTAGCTAGAACAGCAGGAAGTAAGCAAGTATCTCTAAAAGGTTAATTTACAATAATTTGCACTGTTCACGGACTGTTAAATTTAACTTGTGTGTCTGATGAATATTTGCCTTGCAGGGATTCCTTAAGCAAATTAAAGACAATTAAGATCAGGTTCTGCCAAAGCAGAGTTCCTCCTCAGTTCATATCACATTTACTGTCCTTATCTTCTATTAGGACTGTACAAGTACAACTTGTATGCTCTGATAATGCTATTTCCTTTTGACATCAACATTTCTTCACTACATTCTAAGTCGTCTTTAGTTTACATTTCCTTACAGGAAATATCCTCTCTCACATACAATAAAACATCATGCTTCATCTGTTTTACTCTTATTACAATGCATTCTACAACCATCAATCCGGGTATACTTCAGAAGACTGACAAACCAAAAAACTGAATTCCAAAAGACTGAAAATTCAAAATACTGAACACAGTTTTAATGCAGGGGGCAAGCCCTCTTGCACCCCTCATGTGGCGGGGCTCCCCACACAGGCACCCCCCTGTTAACTATATATACCAACTCCAAGATTGCACAACAGTAGAGAAAGGGCACATTCCATTATTCAGTATTTTGAAGAGTCAGTCTTTTGGTTTTTCAGTCTTCTGAAGTAGACCCCATCAATCCACACACCCAATTCATTCAGCATTTTTGAAGTTTTTAGGTGATGTATAAAGGTTTTCCTGTCCTTCATGAATTACTTCTTATGTGCACACAGAATTCTCAAATACTTACTGCAATTGCCATTTCCATTAACCCTGGCTGTATTTTAAAAGCTTTGCAACTTTCTCAGGAATTAACCTAAATTTTCAGTTGATTTATCATGCCTTGTAAAGCAAGCCCTTTCCATGCAGCCTTCATCTTCAAGGATCCACTTTTATTACCCATAAAAACATTAACTTTGTGGGGGGGTTGCCATAACAGCTGAGTTTTACCTCACAGATACAAGGTACAGGATTTGTTTCTCATCTCTAAAAAGAAAACGGCTACGCTCAAAAATGGCCCAAAAGAGGAGCTAGCCTAGTACTTACCTATGAACTTTCATTACAACTCCATTATGAACATTCACTGAAAACTGATTGTATTAACAGTTTTAGCCTTTCTCTCTCTCTTCCCTTTGTCTTTCTAGAAGTAATACTTCACACATTACTATTTAACAATTATCTACATCTTCACTATGCACAACTTGTAAATTACATTAATCTCCTACAACTAACCAAAAATAATTGACATATTCTTCTAGATCAGCTGATCTACAGCCAGGACCCTTCTCAAAGTATCAGCTATGTCCCAATGGCCATCTGGATGATCATCATGCAGATGTGCACTGGAGTCACATATAGTAACTAGTGTGCCCCATAATGTTTGTCCTTACAACAGCTGCAGAGCCACAGGGGGGAGAATGGATAGGATGTGTACTCTGACAAGGACCCATTACAGAAAGACATTCTCTTAGGGTGAATACCTCACACAACTCTCATTTTTTCTGTCTTTAAATATAGTATTTGTATCAGTAACAATGACAATGACTGGGTAGGCTGTAAAACAGTAATCAGCCCTGAGAGAATTAATTCATTAACATGCCATGGCAGACTGCTGAGGGAAAACCACCTCTGTCTCAGAAATGCATACTTAAATTATAACATTTAGTAAATGCTTTAGGGAGCCATCCACTAACAGTCTGTACATGAATGTTATAAGAGGCATTGATACCATCCAGAAGCTACTTTTCATATCTGACATAATAGAAGGTAATGCACTTGATCAAACATTTAGATACTTGACTTAGCCACCGGGGGGGGGGGGGTGGTGGTGGTGGTGGTCAGCAGCCTATTTTAAAGGAACCAGTTAAGCGTTATGTCGCCCCTTACATCTTGGGCTTTCTGGATGAAGTAGCTCAGTTGGCTGTGGGCACTGCTGGTCTGAAAAATTCTCCCTCCTTTGTTTCTCATTCAGGGAAAGAGGAAGGTGAATGTTCTTTTTCCGAAAAACATCTGTGCGGCAACTCTGAGCATTGCAGATTTGAATAGGGAAGCGTAATCTAGGTAGGATCACATATAAATCTACATCTGATATGGGTAAAACAGTGCTAGCTAGGTCCTGGGCAAATCACTTATAACGATGAAGATTTGACATCTACATTGCTAGCTGATATGCAAAAATGTCCATGGAATTCCCATTAAGTCAAACAGCAGCCAAGGCCAGATGAAAGGACTGACCAACCACAAGGGACAATTGGAAAATACTATGTACTGAACAAGAAGAGAAGAGCACTGCCTTAACTGATACTGTAAGACGGTACCTATAATGTCTGACACAAAGGAACCTTCTTTTGTGAGTGAATGCCATAAAAGACAAAGTATCCAAACCAACTGGTTAGCAGCTTAAGGCAAACAATCTCAGCTTGCACAAGAAAACGTATAAATTCACTGACCGTGTTAAACCTAGTTGGTTCTGATGAAGTCCTACTGACTTTTATGGACAAAAGTGCTTAACCAACTGGATGTTTTTTCCCAGTGGAGTTTTATGGAATAATGGCACTGGTATGGCAACATTTCTCTGGTTGGTATCCTCCTAATGTACTTGTTGCATGCAGAGGATGTGGTTTCATCTTTTAAAAAATCAAATATCACACTGTTTAAACAAGAAAAAAAAGACTTCTAGTGAGATGATCACTGTATTACCAAGTACAAAGGTTAACAAAAAATACAAGCTCAGACTGGTTGAAACTATTAGACACCCACAAAACTGTGTGGTTATTGAAGCACAACTTTTACTGATGAAAACAGAGTACACCAACTACTGCCTCTGTACTATGTTCATGGTTAACTAAACTATGAAAGAACTATCTTTTAAAGTTAAGCCTGTGGAAACAACTAATAAAATTAAGCTCAAATTACAACTGACGAACAAAGCAAGAAATTAGAGGAAAATTTACAAAAACTGCAGCAGTAAGGAATTTGAACATGAGAGACAAAGAGAAATATAACGCAATGTTAATACAAAGTTTCTTCTGGTACAATGACAGATAAAGTGTATATATAAAAAAAAACAACAGCCAATACACACATTGATAAAAATATATATTCAATAATACATCCAAAAATGGAAAATTAATACTCAAGTCAGAAGGAAAAGCATTAGGAGTCAAAATCCCTTGCAAACATGGATGATACCCTTTCTACCTGCCAGCATTTACTCCCACCACTAACAGAAAGGCACTGAGACAGACAAATTAACTGGTTAATTGTTACGTGGCAGGGAGAGTGATTATCAGTAGGATAAGGCCAGAAGAAGATGCAGGGGAAAAAGTAAATCTTCCATACCCAGCAGCTTTATGTGGCTGTCTCCTTGCGTTGTTTCCAGTCTCTACGACTCTACTGCTATTTTAGCTTTTACCCTATATTCCTCGCTTTTACATAATGCCATACTGATTTTCTTGGTAGCACCAAAATAAATACCTCAAGAAGTTGGTTTATTTCACATACATTTAGCGTGCTAAAATGTAAACAAGTATCTCACCATAACAGCCAAGACAGTGGAACGCACAGGTGATCCTCCTTACGACTCTTTACTAACAATAAATTCTCTCTTCTCTCATTTGCTACAAGACTAGTACTCTAAACAGATCTATTTCACTTTGTAAGAAATTATAGGACTGTAGAATACTAGACTGGACTGGAAATAACCGGAAGAAACTGGAACAAGACTGGAATGAAATGTTCATCTTTTAATTATCCAGAACTGTACAGAACAGGTGCCAGTCTCCCCTTTATGTGTCAAATTGTCTTGTACCTTTCAGAATAAAAATCTGCATACAATGTAGTCTGGTTAATGTCAGCGTATGTGACTGCTCACCCAAACGCCAAAGATGCACAGCTAGAAACTGATCTTTCTGAAATTGTTAAACAAACCAGGTCGGACGTTTGATGTAAAATCCACAATTTTATTACAATCTTCACGTTAAGCGCTTTCACCTACTGAGCTGTAGGCTTCATCAGAACAATTTGAAAAAGTTTTTTCTTTCGTTTAAATAATGTTACATTTTGGCGCCTTTTCACATAAATACTTTTACTTAAAGTGACATGCACACAGTTCTTAAAAACAGTTCTTTAAAAACACTACTAAGTACAATCAGATACTCCATTCATTCTAAGGATGTTGCTATGAAATAAATATAACCAAATGCAATAATGACATTATAAATTCTACTCTATTGACAGTATTCCAAAATGCTTTTAACTGATATACTGTCATTAAGTCCTGGAGGGGTAGTGGCGTCCGTTAGAATCTGCCAGTAACATTCCCTATATAATAAATAGTTTTTTACATTACCCCCTCTCGGATTAAATTGGACTGTTTCTAAAATACCAAATTTAAATTGATGTTCAGTCCCTTTCTGCATCACATGTTTTGCCAAAGCATTCCTCTCATCACCATTCTTTATACTGTACAAGTGAGCATAAATTCTTTTCTTAAACTTTTGCTCGGTTTTGCCTATATAATAAGCAGTGCAAGTTGTACAATAAGCAAGGTACACCAGGAATTTACTGTCACAATTACCTTTTTTAAAAAATATTTTTGTACCATTGTAATTTGACAGTTTTTTAGTTTTTTCCGATGTTATGTAATTACACTGGCTGCAATTGCCACAGCTGCTTGTGTATAACTTCCTGGTCCCACCTGCCGTGTTTTCTACTGCTATAGGTTTTTCTAACAAATTTTTCAAATTGGGTGCCATTTTATATACATATTTCGGTTTGGCCCCCAATATATCAACCATAGAATCATTTGTTAGTACTGTATACCAGTATTTGTTCAATGCATTAACCACCTTTGTACTGTAGGGACTAAATTCCACTATGCATGCTCTCCCTAAATCATTTCTGATCACCTTTCTATCAATAACACTGTCCGTCACTACATTGTTATTGATTCCTAATAATGGATATAAATCTGTTCCTCTCCTTAATTTTAGTTCATCTCTTATTTTCTCCATCATATTCCAGCTATATCCCCTTTCCTTAAATAGAGACATTATATAAGAAATTTCCTTGTTGACATCTTCCATTAATGATGTCATTCTCATAGCTCTGACACACTGGCCCTTGAATATGTTCATTTTTGTTCTTGTTGGGTGACAACTTTCGAAATCCAAATAAGAATTAGTAAATGTTTCTTTTCTGTATATTTGGGAATGAAAGCTGCCATCCTTCCTTGTTACCAGCGTGTCAAGATATGGTACCCCTGTGTCATTGCTAAAAAATGTAAATTTCAGGAAATTACTACTTTGATTTAAATATGCTACAAAGGCTTCAAAACTCTCCTGACTACCTTCCCAAGTTATGTAGATATCATCCAGAAAACGAGAGTAATATTTGATATTACTCATATATTCACTCTCTAAAATGTTGTTCCTTTCCCATTCTAACATAACTAGGTTAGCATATATGGGGGCACAAGCTGCCCCCATAGCAACTCCCCTAGTTTGTCTGTAGATTTTACCATTATTGTAAATGAAGTTTGAAAAATTTGTTAGAAAAACCTATAGCAGTAGAAAACACGGCAGGTGGGACCAGGAAGTTATACACAAGCAGCTGTGGCAATTGCAGCCAGTGTAATTACATAACATCGGAAAAAGCTAAAAAACTGTCAAATTACAATGGTACAAAAATATTTTTTAAAAAAGGTAATTGTGACAGTAAATTCCTGGTGTACCTTGCTTATTGTACAACTTGCACTGCTTATTATATAGGCAAAACCGAGCAAAAGTTTAAGAAAAGAATTTATGCTCACTTGTACAGTATAAAGAATGGTGATGAGAGGAATGCTTTGGCAAAACATGTGATGCAGAAAGGGACTGAACATCAATTTAAATTTGGTATTTTAGAAACAGTCCAATTTAATCCGAGAGGGGGTAATGTAAAAAACTATTTATTATATAGGGAATGTTACTGGCAGATTCTAACGGACGCCACTACCCCTCCAGGACTTAATGACAGTATATCAGTTAAAAGCATTTTGGAATACTGTCAATAGAGTAGAATTTATAATGTCATTATTGCATTTGGTTATATTTATTTCATAGCAACATCCTTAGAATGAATGGAGTATCTGATTGTACTTAGTAGTGTTTTTAAAGAACTGTTTTTAAGAACTGTGTGCATGTCACTTTAAGTAAAAGTATTTATGTGAAAAGGCGCCAAAATGTAACATTATTTAAACGAAAGAAAAAACTTTTTCAAATTGTTCTGATGAAGCCTACAGCTCAGTAGGTGAAAGCGCTTAACGTGAAGATTGTAATAAAATTGTGGATTTTACATCAAACGTCCGACCTGGTTTGTTTAACAATTTCAGAAAGATCAGTTTCTAGCTGTGCATCTTTGGCGTTTGGGTGAGCAGTCACATACGCTGACATTGGCATTTTTTGGTTTTAGACTGCTTTGTGTTACTATAGTCTGGTTAAGAATGTTTTATTATGTACAGGGGAGGTATTTGTCAACAATATCAAAATCAAATCTTACTGTCTCAAATAACAGTGCTGATAAACTGAAATAGACTGAATTGTGATATCCGTAGCTTCTGTACTCAGAATGTCAAATCTTACTGTCTCCAATAAGAGTGCTGATAAACTGAAATAGACTGAATTATAATGTCTGCAGTTTCTGCACTTGTTATACTATCTATATATCCTGTAGTCAGAATGCCAAATCTTACCGTCTCCAATAACAGTGCTGATAAACTGAAATAGACTGAATTATTATATCCAAAGCATCTGCACTAATATTTCTTTCCTCCTGAATAATATAAGTAATATTCTGAAATGCTAGATATTTGACCAGACTACTGCACTCACTCTCAAGTATCTTTACTAAACTTCTGTGGACTGCACTGCAATGACTTTCTACATATCAGTCTGAAAAAACTAACTGAACTCACTATGTCTGAAGCATCTCCTAATACCAAAACCCTGTAAATTTCTACACAGCTCTTTAACCTTGGTTCCCACGCCTATTTGTACTTAATGAACTGCACATTCTGTTTGCACATTTTATTCTTATCAGTATTCATGACTGAAGGTTACTGAAACATTACTTTCTTACTGAATCTGCATGTAAAATGAAGATACATGTCTGCTTTAATATGGCTGCATTTCTAGACTTACGCAAACAGAATGCTGTATTTTTGTTTATCAATCTAGGTTTAAATTATACATGATCTTACACACGCAAATATTCTTTCAAATATTTATAGTGCATTCTACATACCAGGTCTATTGCTTGTCCTAACCCATTTCAAAGCCTCTCTAAAAAAAATTGTCTCAAAAATACATGGCTCTGCTCCTGCATAAAGCCTGCCTAATTGCTCAGGTCTTCCTCCTCTTCCACACTAGCCTCATCATCCTCTTCTGTTACATTTCAATCCCTCACAGACTGCAAGATCCTAAGGCTCTTCTAACTCCTTCTCTGTTTCTATACCATATGCTTAAGCAGCTGCTCAGGCTGTATTGCTTCTACTCTTCCTAACTCTCTCACTATCAATTTGCATCACTAACTTTCTGGCTATTATTCGCCTAACTGAAACTAACATTCTATTTTTCATGTACTATAACACTGCACTACCTACGTACTATTTTTTGGACACTATCGACATCATGTATGGTGAGTGACTATTACTGTCTGTAATGTTTTAACGCTATAGAATTGTCTAGATGTGTAGTGTATATTGTAACATCTTGTAACAGTTTGTTCTTTCAACTTATTTTTGAATAGTATTTCTAATGTTATTTCTACTGTACTGGATTATACTGCGTTTGTATTGTACTGTATGTGGAGCTTTTCTCCCCGGGCCTCTCCAGAAAACGGGTCAGACCATCCCGGTAAACAAAAGTCAAATAAATAAATAAATAAAAATAAATTATTTTTCTAGTATTATGCATGTGTGTTGGTCTTAACTACTGCTTAACTCTGTATGTACCAAATTTTATTTTTATTACAGCTTGTACACTCATTCTTCACATTTTGCTCTGCTGTGTATTCAGCCTAAGCGGAGTCTGCAACTGGTCAAGCTTGATCAGTGTTCTACCCCGGTAAACAAATGTAAAACAAAAGAAAATAAATGTAATACCTTTTATTGGACCAAAGGTATTATACCACATCATTGCTCCACTATCTTTGCATTTTTTAGTGGTTTAATACATTTTTTTTTTTTACGACTATAAAAACAATTTTTTCTCTATATGGCATTAGCAGTTAACAGGCTGAGATGGCACTTACAGGATCACAGGAAGTCACTAACCTACTGGTAAACTCCAAGTGAAGTACCTCACACTTAGCTCTGCACAGCTTTGGGCATGCAGTCAGTAATTGGCATGCCAAATGGGTGGAGATATCGAGGAAGACTGACAGGCATGCTAATTCGCATGTCACGTCATGTAAATTGCTAAATATTCATGCACACAACGAACTCCATCCTCGTAGAAATTATTACTTATTTTCCTTTTTCAGGGGGGCAAGTCCCCTGCACTCCCTTGTGGGGGCACTGCACCCCCCCCCCACATCCCCCGCTTCTGTACAGATGTGGATGCCTGTTGACTTGCTGGTTGATGACCAGTTCAGCACTGAAGAGGTGCTGTACAACAGTGATGCTACCCTCTTCGGGAAACATTTTCAGTTGTTAAAATGTAACGGTATTCTATCTAAATAAACAGAGTCTTCTTGTAGTTTTTTATAGCAAATGGTTGATGAATTTCATAATTCAGACTGTTGGAGTTACGCAGGTTCTGTAAGTCTGTAATAATAACAGTCTTGTAATTTTATAAGCATAGCTTCCTGTGTTTCTACAGGTACTCAATATTAATGACATCCTCTACCGTCCGCAAATGAATATTCATACGGCTGCTGCCTAGTCCGGCCTGGAGGCGTGTTTGGGGTAAGATTTGTTACTGCGCATCCTGTGAGGTACTACACTGGTAGATTACCTATTGGCCCTGAGGCCCTTAAAAGCCTAGCCAAGAGTTTAGACTCTCATCTTTTTCTGCACAAGTTAAATACATTTTCCTGACTTCTAACTGTGAATAATCATTAAACCATCTTCACCTGATCATTCATGTGTTAAAACGCACGGCAGTGTCTACACAATGAGCCTATTTATCTTCACAAGACATCCACATTAATTGCCACAAAAACAGAAAACCTCAACAAAAAAGAAACGAGCCAGGACTCAAAAAGTACAGTTTTGTACCTACCATAAATGTAGATGTTAAGAGTGTTCACACTGCTGCAGTCATTACACTTGGGTTAACCTGCCGTCAGGCGGTCCCGCAGTCAGCCCGAGTTCCAAAGTCTTGGTCCGGCGTCGGTTGCTGTCGCTTCTTCCCTGACGTCAGTGAGCCAGGGGTATAAGATGCATCCAACGCCATTTTCTTCAGTTTTTCTTGCCCCAGATGTCAGGTGCCCCCAAGTAGGTAGGCAATACACATTGCTAATAAAAACAATACCTTCAGTTACAAGCAAATACACCACAAAGGTTGTATAGGATAGAAAGGTATAGATAAGTCCAGCTAGGACAGAGGGGATGGAGGGAGGGTAAAGTACAGTTTTGTACCTACCATAAATGTAGATGTTCGAGGATTCCATTGCTGCAGTCCTTACTATTGGGTATAGTCCGCGTCCAGTCGGCCCGAATACCAGAGTATAAGGCTGGCGTCGGTCAGGCGCATTAGACTGGCGTCAGTGCGTCAGGGTACTAATGCGCATGACTGACGTCATATCCTCAGTCTTTTCTTGCCCCAGATGTCAGAAGACCCTAAAAAGACAAGTCCCAAAATACCTGCACCAAAAACATGTACAATATATACAAGAATATATACAAAAATATAAGCATGTAAACTCACCTACACAACCACCCCTAAACACAGAGGGAAGGAGGGAGGTAAATTGGACTGCAGCAATGGAATCCTCGAACATCTACATTTATGGTAGGTACAAAACTGTACTATGTTCTTCGTTTTCCATTGCTGCAGTCCTTACTATTGGGTAGAATCCCAAAGCAGAGGTAAGGGAGGCTGGCAAATCATAAAGAAGTAGGAGCTGACAACATGCCTTGCAAAACAGCTGTGGCAAAACCAGCCCTAGACTTAGAGTAGATAGGAAGGTGATAATGCTTAGAGAAAGTATGCACTGAACTCCAAGTAGCTGCTTCCAAAATATCCTTAGTTGCCACCCCCCTTAGAAATGCTGTTGAAGTGGCAGTAGCCCTAGTGGAATGAGGCCTAATCCCAGCTGGAATCTCCTTGCCATGATGGGAATAACAAAATGCAATGCAAAAGCCAATCCACCTAGAAATAGTTTGTTTTGACACAGGCTTGCCCTGTGAACTCAAAGCAAAAGAAACAAACAACTGCTGAGACTGCCTAAAATCCTTAGTCCTGCTTAAATAATAACACAATTGCCTGTGTACATCTAAAGTGTGCAAAATCTTTTCCCCTTTATTTTGAGGGTCTGCATAAAACGTAGGCAAATGAATAGTTTGGTTTAAAGCCACACTAGAAACCACCTTAGGCATAAAGGAAGGATTAGTACGTAATGATACCCTATCCTTATGGAAAATCAAAAAGGGCTCTACTGCCATAAGGGCCTGCAACTCAGACACCCTTCTTGCAGAAGTAATAGCCAACAGAAAAGCAGTCTTCCATGACAAGTATTTCAATTCAGCAGTAGCTGCAGGCTCAAAAGGTTGTAGAGTAAGTTTTTCCAACACAAAATTGAGATCCCAAGCAGGAGTAGGAGCTCTACGTGGGGTCTTATATTCTTTGCCCTCTAAGAAACTGCTTGAACAAAGGATGCGAAAACAAAGGTGGGTCACAATCATAGTGAGCTGAAATTGCTGCAGCATGAATCTTAATGGAAGAGAAGGACAAACCTTTGTCCAATAACTCAGTAAGATATTGAAGAGCCACACTCAAATTAGGCTCAGAAATCTCCAAATTCTTTGCTGTACTCCAAAATAAAAATCTCTTCCATTTTTCTCGTACACTCTCCTTGTACTAGGTCTTCTAGCTTCCATAATCACATTTAAAACTTGTTGAGGAAGTTGAGACCTGCTGTGTTTCAACACAGAATATGCCAGGCTGTTAGATGAAGAGAGTGAAGCTTGACATTGAGCAGATGACCGTCCTTCTGAGATAACAGATGAGGAATCAGAGGTAAAGGCCATGGAGGCTTCTTTACCAGACTCCGTAGTAGTGGGTACCAGTGTTGCGAGGCCAATCTGGAGCTATCAAAATCATCCTTGGCCTGTCTTGTCTGACCTTTAATAGTACCTTTGGAAGAAGAGGCAGAGGTGGAAAGGCATACACATGAAGGTTTTTCCAACTGAAAGACAGAGCATCCACTTTCCAAGCTGTGTGATGAAACCCCTTTGTGCAATACTTTGGCAGCTGGTGGTTTAGTGGAGAAGCGAACAGATCTATGTCTGGAGTTCCCCATGACACTGTCAATTTCTGAAATACATGAAGATCCAGTTTCCACTCGTGGGGATCCATGATTTGTCTGCTTAACACATCTGCTAAGGAGTTCTGTGCTCCTGGCAGAAACCTTGCCTGAAGAGTTAGTTGCAAGCTTAGCAGTCTCCCATAAAATCATTGCTTGCCTGCATAGAGGATAAGAATGTGTTCCCCTTGCTTGTTGATGTACCACATGACAGTTGTGTTGTCTGTTAGAATCAACACCTGCCCTGGAAGAAGTAACTCCTTGAAAGCCATTAATGCAAACTGGACTGCTAACATCTCCTTCATGTTGATATGTAGATGCTGTAGTCTGGCAGGCCACTTGTCTTGTATCCACTTTCCATTTAGATGAGCTCCCCAAGCAATGTCCGAGGCATCTGTCGTTAAAATCTGACTTGCCTCTGGCCGGGTCACAGAGAGTCCCTTGTTTAGGTGACATTCCTGAGCCCACCACAAGAATTCTTTTGAAGGCAAGGTATTATTTGAATGACAGTGTCCAAATCCTGGCAGTGCTGTGTCCATACATTTTGAGATACCATTGTAGCTTCCTCATATGCAGTTTGGCATTGGGAAGCACCAGAATACAAGATGCCATGAACCCTAATGCTTGAAGGACTGTCCTTGCAGTCAGCACGGACTGATGAGATAGTTGATGGAAGTAAAGTGACAGACTCTTTTGTTTGTCCGGGGTTAAAAAGGCCATCTGGGCTGCTGTATTCAGTCTCACACCCAGAAAGCACATGTCTTGAGAGGGTACTAGACTGGACTTTATTTCGTTCACAGAATACCCTAGGCATCTTAGCACTGCTATAACATATTCCAGATGCTGTAGAAGGTCTTCCTTTTCTTGAGCCAGAATCAGGCAGTCGTCCAAGTAAGGATAGATTTGAATTCCTTGAAGCCTGAAGTAAGCTATCACTGGAGCCAGAACCTTTGTGAATACTCTGGGCAGTAGATAAGCCAAAGGGCAATGCAGAGAACTGATAATGAGAATTTCCAGCTCGAAACCGCAGATACTTCCTGCAACTTAGCCTTATAGGCACATGAAGGTAAGCTTCCTTGAGATCTAAAGTTACCATCCAGTGATCTTTGCCCAGCAGAGGTAAAAGCTGTTGTAACGTCAACATCTTGAACTTGGGAATGTCCAGAAAAGTGTTGAGGAGAGATAAATCCAAAATTGGTCTCCACGTGTTCCCCTTCTTTGGTACTAGGAACAGGCGAGAATAAAATCCTAGGCCCCTTTCTGATACAGGGACTGGCTGAATGGCCCCATCTGGAGTAACTGAGAAACTTGCTTGTGAGCCTCCTTTCTTTGTGGAGGAGGAACGTCTGGCATGCCTTTGAAAGGGGGCATTGTATGGAAATAAAATCTGTAACCGTGGTGAATGATATCCAACACCCATTTGTCTTGTGTAATTAAATCCCAATTTTCTTTGAAAAGAGACAGTCTTCCTCCCAAAGGAGCTGCCAGGCGAGAATCTACTGGCAGCTGAAAAGACAGGTCATTGGGTCTGTTTACGAAAGGACTGACCCCTGCCCTCACCAGAAGTCTGAGCAGGTGAACTCCCTGTTCTAGGCCTAAAAGAACCTTGAGCCCTGCCCCTACCACGTCTAGACCTACCCCTAGACTGGGAATCATAAGCAGGATATGTCCACCCCTTAGCAGGCCAATTTCTACTAAACTTCGGTGGCTGCACCTGCAAAAATCTTTAACAGTTTGCATAGACTTAGCTTTGTCCTCCATTTTCTTTAAAACTGCTTCCACAGGCGATCCAAACAACACATCAGACTGTAAAGGAGCATCCAAAATCCTTGTCTTAACATGCTCAGCTAAATTCTGATCCTTCAACCAGGCATGCCTGCGAAGAACAGAACTAGTAGCAGCCACCCTCGAGGAGGCCTGTACAGCATCAAAACCACATTGCAAAGAATGCTTACCCACTTGCTCAGACACATGAACCAAGTCCAGCAACTCTTTACACTCAATACCTTCCGCCAAAGCATCCACCTTAGATTTTAATTGTGAAAGGAGATAATTCTGATATTTTAGCATGTGAAACTGACAATTCAACGCTCTCATGGCTAGAGTGGAAGAAGTATACACTTTCTTTCCCCACCTATCCAAGGCCCTTGCCTCTTTATCAGTGGGAACAGGATTTTTAACCACAGAAGCCTTAACACCTTTAGGCCCTTGAGAAATAGTTTCTGGGTCCGCCCTAGGACTCTTAAACAAATACTTATGAGCTTGGGCACCCTATAATACCTATCAGGCTTAACAGGAGCAGGAGGCAAAGAGTCAGGATTCAGGGAAGCCTCTGCAAAACATCTTCCACCACATTCAACACAGGAGGAATAGCTAAGGGCCTATGCTGGGGTAAAACAAGAATTCCCTAAGCCTTTTCCTGGAATCAGAGTAATCCTGGCCTTCCCATTTAAAGTGCTCCCTCATGGAATGCAGAGTCTCTGAAAATGAGAAATGCTCAGGAGGAGAAGCGGTAGGAGTGGAAGCATCCACATCAGAATCAGAATAAGTAGGATACTCCTGCAAGTCTTCCAGAAGACTCTGAAGCCTCTGAACACTGTTCAAAACTATCAAACTCGGTTCCACCCTAGGCCTCTTATCAGGCGGGGCATAGAACCTCTAATCATAGTAATCAAATCTTCTGCCATTTTAAGCATATGTTTCTTAGGTACAGAACCCGAAATGCTAGGAGAAGCCCCACTGAAGCTGAACTAGGCCTACCTCTCAAAGAAGTTTTGGCAACAGAAGGAGAGGCTCTAACTACCTTGGGAAGAGAGGGAAGAACAGTTACCTGAGAAGCCCCTCAGCCTGGCCTACCTCCTGAGAAGGCACATCCTGTAACAGTAAAGTTTCTGCCTGAGACTCCATGGAAACTCCTGGCAAAACCTCTGGCTCCACTGAGCCTTCTAAAGAACCGGCGTCCGGGACTGCGGTTCATCAACCCTAGGCTTCACTGTTTTGTCCTTGCGCTTCTTGGCGAAGCGGCCGGAGCATCCGGCGGCATTTTATAATTGCAACGCTTCCCAAACACTAACCTGGCACAGTCTAACCTCCTCTTAATAGTGCGTTTGTTAAACCTAGCACAAGAGCGGCAACCAACAACGTCGTGCTCAGGCCCTAAACAAGGTATACACAAGGTATGGTAATCCCTATGAGGTATCTGTTTCCCACAAGAAATACAGTTATTCACTTTTTCTGACATCCGGTAAAATACTGAGGCAAGAAAAAACCAAAATGTTCCCCAACGGGGTACTTAGCCAACTCTGTTTCGGTCTGAAACTCCGGTTTCGGAAATATTTCAGAATGCCAACCTGCACTCGCAAAACTGCTTCTGCATCGGACCATGCGGCAAAAAAGACTGAGGATATGACGTCGGTCATGCGCATTAGTACCCTGACGTACTGACGTCAGTCTAATGCGCCCTGACCGACGTCAGCCTTATACTCTGGTATTCGGGCCGACTGGACGCGGACTATACCCAATAGTAAGGACTGCAGCAATGGAAAACGAAGAACATCCTGGACTGTAGCAGTGTGAACACTTGAACATCTACATTTATGGTAGGTACAAAACTGTACTAAGTTCATCGTGTTACACTGCTGCAGTCATTACACTTGGGTAGAATCCCAAAGCTAAGGTTGGGTGGCTGGTCTATAAAGAGTTGGGAATGGCTATGAGGCCCTGCAGAACTGCAGTGGCAAATCCTGCTCTGGATTTAGAGTAAAGAGGCAAGAGGTAATGCTTGGTAAAGGTGTGCACTGAACTCTAAGTTGCAGCCTCCATAATTTCCTTGCTTGGTACTCCGCTGAGAAAGGCTGTTGAAGTGGCTGTTGCTCTGGTAGAATGTGGCCTAATGTTATTAGGGACTGATTTTCCATGCTGTGTGTAGCAGTAACGAACACAGTGTCCTATCCATTTGGAAATAGTCTGCTTTGAGATGGCCTTGCCCTGTGATCCTGCAGCATATGCTACAAACAGTTGCTCAGTTTTCCTGAAAGCTTTTGTTTTGTCCAAGTAGAAGCGTAGCTGTCTGTGCATGTCCAAAGAGTGCAAAAGTTTCTCCCCTTTACTCTGGGGGTTTGGATAAAAAGTTGGCAAATGGATGGTTTGGTTAAGAGCCACACTAGATACCACCTTTGGCATAAAAGTAGGGTTTGTCCTTAAATAAACCCTGTCCTGATGAAAACTTATACAAGGTTCCACTGCCATTAATGCCTGTAGCTCTGAGACTCTTTGTGCTGAAGTTACTGCCAGGAGCAGAGCTGTTTTCCATGATAAAAATTTTACATTGGCTGTATTGGCTGGCTCAAAAGGTGGCAGGGTCAGTTTTTCCAAAACAAAATTGAGGTCCCAAGTTGGTGTTGGTGCTCTCCGGGGCAGTCTTATGTTTTTAGCCCCTCTGGGGTACTGCTTTAGCAAGGGATGAGAGAATAAAGGAGGGTCCGTGTTGTAATGTGCTGAAATGGCAGAGGCATGGATCTTAATTGATGAGAAGGATAGGCCTTTGTCCAGCATCTCAGTTAAGTATTGCAAAATTTAAGGAATGTTTGGGACAAGAGGGTCAAGGCTTTGAGCCTGGTTCCAGGCACAGAATCTCTTCCATTTTTCTGAGTAAGATTTCCTGGTGCTAGGCCTCCTGGCCTCCAAAATGACATCCATAACAACGTTAGAGAGATGTGTTGCCTGTTTGACTAATGAATCTGCCATGCAGCCAGGTTTAGGGTTTTGAGCTGACCGTGCAGGATCTGATTGTTTTGTTGAGTCAGAAGGTGTGAAATTTGAGGCAAAATCCATGGTGGGCCTTGAGCTAAGTTCTTTAAGATTGGGTACCAGTGCTGGTGTGGCCAGTCTGGAGCAATCAGGATCATCTGTGGTTTTTCTCGTCTGGCTTTTAAGAGTACCTTTGAAAGGAGAGGCAGTGGTGGGAAGGCATAAACTTTTAGGCTTTTCCATCTGAACGAAAGAGCATCCACTTTCCATGCTTGTGTGTGGTAAGCCCTTTTGCAGAATTTTTGTAGTTGGCAATTCAGTGGGGAGGCAAAAAGATCTATGTCTGGGCATCCCCATTTTTGCATTACCATGCTGAAGATTTGTGGATTCAATTCCCATTCGTGAGGGTCCATGATATTTCTGCTTAGATCGTCTGCCAGAGTATTTTTCTTTCCTGGCAGGAATTGTGCTTGCAGATGAACTTGATAAGTTAGTGTTCCACAAGGTCATGGCTTGCCTGCATAGGGGATAAGAATGAGTGCCCCCTTGCTTGTTTATGTACCACATTACTGTGGTGTTGTCTGTCTTTAATAATAATTGTCCTGGATGCAGAAGGTCCTTGAAAGCTGTTAGGGCATTTTGAACAGCCAACATCTCTTTTTGATTGATGTGAAGATGCATTTGGTCTGTGGTCCACTTGCCCTGAATACATTTTCCTGCCATGTGTACTCCCCAGGCGTAATCCGAAGCATCTGTTGTTAGAGTCTGCCTGGCTGTGGGTAGAGTGAAAGGCTGACCCTTGTTGAGGTGACATGCCTGTGCCCACCATCGAAACTCCTGTTGTAGGCAAGGAATTATTGGTATTACTGCTTCTAAACTGTGAGAGTGTTGAGCCCAAACACTTTTTAGGTACCATTGTAATTTCCTCATATGCAGTCTGGCATATGGTATTAGTAGTATGCAGGATACCATGAATCCCAGGGCCTGCAGAATTTTTCTTGCAGGGAGATGGACTTTTTTGCCAGTAACTGAAAATATCGATTCAGTTGTCCTTGTTTGACTGTCGTAAGATAAGCCATCTGGGCCATTGTATTTAAGCTGGCACCTAGGAATATTATCTGTTGTGAGGGCAGTAGTTTTGACTTATTTTCGTTTACTGTGTACCCTAGAGAAATTAGCAACCTTTTTACAAACGTCAGATGCTTTAGAAGAATGTCCTTTCTCGCTGCTTGAATGAGGCAGTCGTCCAGGTATTGATATATTTGAAATCCTTTTTGTCTGCAAAATGCAATTACTGGTGCCAGGCACTTAGTAAAGACCCTGGGTGCAGTAGATAAGCCAAAGGGCAGTGCAGAGAATTGGTAGTGCATTGTACCAGCTTTGAATCTGAGGTATCTTCTGCAATCTTGTCTGATAGGGACATGCAGGTATGCCTCTTTGAGGTCCAAAGTAACAAGCCAAGCCTTCTTGCCCAGCATGGGAAGAAGCTGCTGTAGTGTCAACATTTTGAATTTCGGAGCATCCAGGTAAGTATTTAGAGTTGAAAGGTCTAGTATGGGTCTCCAGGCTTTGTCTTTTCTGGGGACCAGGAAGAGTCTTGAGTAAAATCCTTGTCCTTATTCCTGCTGTGGTACTTTTTGAATAGCTCTCATGTCCATGAGGGCTGAAATTTGTTTTTGAGCCTCTGCCCATTGATTTTGTGGCAGGTTTGGCATTCATTTTAGCCTTGGTAAAGTGTGAAAGTGGAACCTGTAACCTTGAGACACAATATTCAGAACCCATTTGTCTTGGGTGATTGTTTGACAATTTTGAGAAAAAAGTGCTAGTTTTCCCCCTAAGGGGGCTGCCAAAAGGGAAGTGCTTGGCATACGAAGGGGAAGTCATTGGGACTGTTTCCTGTAAGGTTGAGACATGTTCTCACCTCCTTTTGGGTTGAGGTACCCCACTGTCGTCTGTTAGAGCCTTGGGGTTGAGATCTGCCTCTTGGGCGTCTGTATCTGCCTCTCTGTGGCCTGTCTGACACTGGAAAGGACCAATTCTTTGTAGGCCAATTTCTGCTAAATCGAGGTGGCTGTACCTGTAAGAAATCTTTGACTGTTTGCATAGACTTAGCTTTATCCTCCATTCTCTTTAACACCTCTTCTGCCTTAACACCAAACAAGGTATCATGCTGTAAAGGAGCATCCAATAATTTTGCCTTAACATGATCAGGTAAACTCTGTTCTTTTAACCAAGCATGTCTTCGAATCACAGAACCTGTAACTTCGGCTCTACAAGAGGCCTCTAAATAATCAAAAATACACTGCATAGTATGTTATCCCACCTGTTCAACTGCATGCAATAAATCCTGCATTTCTTTATAGTCAGAAGCTTCTGAGCTTGCAAGCATTTTCTGTTTTAACTGAGCCATTAAATATTGTTGGTACTTAAGCATGTGAAATTGGCAATTTAAAGCCCTTACTGCTAAAGTTGCAGAAGTGTAAACTTTCTTCCCCCATCTATCCAATGCTCTAGAATCTCTGTCAGAGGGGACTGGATATTTTTGCAATGGAAGCCTTAACCCCTTTGGGACCCTGGGAAATGGTTTCTGGGTCAGCAGAAGGGTTTTTATAAAGAAACTTGTGAGAGTCAGGGACTATAATACCTATATGGCTTGGCTGGTGCAGGGGCAAAGAATCAGGAGATAAGCTGGATTCAGAGAACACATCATCCACAATATCTAACACAGGTGGAATAGCCAGGGGCCTGTGCTGAGGTAATAAAAGGAAGTCCCTGAGCCTTTTCTTGGATTCTGAATAATCCTGACTTTCCCAATGGAAATGCTCCCTCATGGTATGTAAAGTTTCCCCAAAAGAGTAATCCCTCAGGAGGAGAGGCTGAAGGGATAGATTCTTCAGCATCAGAGTCCTCATAGGGGGGTAGAGAGTATTCCCGGTCTGAAGAGGAATCAGAGGAAACGGAAACCTGATCAGAGGAATCATAGTCTGTATCCTGCCTAGGCCTTTTTCTCAGGAGGGGGATGGGAACCCCTGATTAGAGTTATGAGGTCTTCGGCCATTTTAAGCATCTGTTTCTTAGGCATGGAGGACTGTCCAGGAGAATGCTGTACTTGTTTCTTTGTCTTTAATGGTGTTTTTGTCTTGGCTGTTGCTTTAATGGTAAGTTGTGAAGGTCTGAAAACACCCTCAGAAGCCGATGCCTGCTCAGCGGCTCCGGACCCATCTGAGGGATTAGCTTCCATAGGCCCAATACCTTGAGTTTCCAGAGGCCTAGTTGTCTCCACGTGGGAGTCGGAGGTGGCCTGTGGCTCTGAGGTAGCGGGTGTCAGGGGCTGCAAAAGCACCTCACTGAGAACCGGCGACTGGCCTTGAAGAGGCTTCATCGGTTTTGGACATCGGACGCCTGTCTTTATCCTTGTCTTTGCATTTTTTAAGAATTGCGGTAGTCGGTTGTTCTGATGGCATTGTATAATTGAACCTTCGGCCAAAGTAGTGCAAAGCAAAATCAAAACGTCGTTTTATAGTGCGTTTGTTAAATCTAGCACAAAACCGACAACTAGTGACGTCGTGATCAGGGCCTAGGCATGGAATACAGTAAGAGTGGAAGTCCTTATGAGGTATTTGCTTCCCACAAGGAATACAATTATTAACTTTTTCTGACATCGGTCTGAGGCAAGAAAAAGTTTCAACGGGTACTTAGCTTTATTGAAGACTTCGGATCTGAAATTCGACTTCGAAAATCTCAGGAGTCGGCTGACCGGCACTTGCGAACTGCTTTTGCTTCAGGCACCGCGCGACAAGGACAGAAGAAAATGGTGTCTGATGCATCTTATATACCCCTGGCACACTGACGTCAGGGAAGACGTCGGACCAAGACTTTGGGACTCTGGCCGACTGCGGGACCGCCTGACGGCAGGATAATCCAAGTGTAATGACTGCAGCAGTGTAGCACGATGAACATCACTTGTTGGACATCAACTAAGAGCTTTCGCCTTTATTAAATCAAGACTTCTTTACAAGTCCAACAAGTTTTTTGATTCACATCCTTAATGCCTACCTTTTAGAACATCTTTGAAATAAGATAGCCTATGCTTTACAGTCATTAAACTTCTCTGTCTTTTTGAATATAATCATCCTTATAAAGATTATCTATATTTGTACTTTTGTCTACCCCCTAAATGTTTCATGTCATTTTATATATTGTACCTATTCTCCAGTAATTATAATCACTCTGCAACTGTTTTACTCTGTATAAATTTCATGCAAATGTATTATATGCAACTATTGCATATTGTCTTAAAATCTATTATGTTTTTGCTTATGTACACCTTGGAGCTTTTCTCCCGGGGCCTCTCCATGGCCTAGTGAACTTTCCCGGTAATCAACTGACAATAAATAAAATTAAAAAAAAAAAAAAATATATATATATATATATATATATATATATATATATATATATATATATATATATATATATATATATATATATATATATGTAGATATGTAGATATATATATATATATATATATATATATGTAGATATGTAGATATATATATATATGTAGATATATATATATGTAGATATGTAGATATATATATATAGATATAGATATATATATATATATATATATATATATATAGATATAGATATATATATATATATATATATATAGATATATATAGATATAGATATATATATATAGATATAGATATAGATATATATATATATATGTGTGTGTGTATACTGTTTATTGTATTAGTTACTTATTTGAAATTTTACAATGGCACTGACAACACTGCACTTGAAATTTCTGGGAAATAGTATCCCTTGCTACTAATTTAAGCAATGATTTTATTGGTTATGACTGTTTTAAACTTAGTATTTAAAATGTGCACTGTGATTAGTTTTCATCTCTGATGATGCCTTCTGATGAAAGGCGAAAGCGCCAATTTCATTTACTAAACTGTTTTAATTATTTTCGCTGATAGCTCATTTTACAGTGTTTTACAAATTTTAGCCATTTTATTTTTGTGAGTACTTTCAAGTCTACCATTTGGGGTCAACATCTGCCTTTTCTCTTTGCAGAGTTCGCTGGAGGGGTAAGGTGCTTTTTTTTTTCAATAAACTGCTAAACTTAACATTTACAAAAACTACAGAAATCACGCAAGTCCCTCAAATTCACACTACTGCATACCATGGAAATGAACAGGAAACCATACTTCAAAATAAAAAGAATGGGGAAAAGTAGATGGAACAGTCAGAAGACTGACTTGTTCAAAATTTGAACCTTCTTGTACTATATGATTAGTTTACGTGACTTCATAAAACTTGTTCCCTAATCCTACAAAACCTCCAGTACATATTTCATATGTATTACACAGTAACACCAGGAAAGGCAAAGGGTATAAAATCCAAACCACTAATAAACCAAAAGTAATACCCTGGACAGCAAAATCATAAAGCAATGAACTGAAGAAAGTAAGCAAAACAGACTATTTCCACCAAAAACACAAACGAAATTTAAACTCCGTTTTCATTTCCAACTACTTCATCAGATGTGGGCTGGATCAAATTGGTTCAGGCACTACTACTCGGTTCCTGGGTTAACTCCTGACTGAGTAAGGAGGTAAGAGACTGGGTACCCTCTTTCTTCCTCCTCAGTCAGAAGTTGTTAACCCAGGAACCAAGTAGTAGTGCCTGAATCAATTTAATCCAGCCCACATCTGATGCAGTAGTTAGAAACGAAAACCGAGTTTAAATTTCGTTTATGTGTTTTTGCTGCGTGTTTGTTGGTGGAAATAGTCTGTTTTGCTTATTTTCTTCAGTTCATTGCTTTATGATTTTGCTGTCCAGGGTATTACTTTTGGTTTATTATTACACAACCTGTATTCCATATATAAATACTACACTAACTCACCTCCTCTTCACCCACAACAGTACCCAGCAATGCCTGAATGCTCAGACTGACATGCTGAGTACCCCTGTTCTGTAGTCTCCCAATGAGCTCATTAAAAATTGTCAAGCCAAAGGTGCACAGGATGTCATGCTGTGTGTTTTGCCTTAGTATTTGCAGTTGCACAAGCTGTAAAGAGTGCGCAGGCAGCTGACCTGCACATTTTTGTACTATCATCTGTTGCTGCACAGCCACCCAAGACATCCTTTCTTCCAGGAACTCCTCTCCATACACTCCTCGGTGACTAGCTGGAGCAGACGTCCAAGCATCCCTGATACAAGTACTGATGCAAGGTTCTTTACCAGCTAGTCGCTAAGCTCTACAATCCAAACAAGTCCCTGTGTGGTACACTGGGCTGATACAGACAACCACACATTATGACTCTCTTAACTATCAGTGCTTCAGATTACAAGGCCTATGCTCAGCTTTTGGTCTGCAACATGGAGGCCATTGATGAATATTGTCTGTCCGTCTTGTTGCCTTTACATTTCACATTCTATGAACACACACAACAATTTTAAAATTATATAAATATTATAAAGGTATCATCAAAACAGGCATTGCACACTTAAGACATGTAATATTAGTACTGTGCAAGGTTAAGCAAACTAAGCAGTACACTAATGTGTCTAAGCTGTATACGTGCCTAACTAGACAGGTGCTCCGAAGCAGTTTTTTTTTTTTTGCTAGTATGCCACATTCAAAGGCAGCCAAAAACACAGTGGACAAAGGGGGGAAAAATCAAAACACGGCTCACCTCATTAACCCAACAAATAACATGATCATGAGGAAGTTGGGAGGGTAAGCCAGACGGCTCTTGTGCTGGTGCAAACAGCATGGAATAAACATCTTCAGACAGCCAATCATAGTAGTTGAAAGCATTTGAACAGCACCTAAAAAAGTACAACACATTTATCAGGAATGGTCACAATGAATCCAAGACCTAGAACAAGTGTAAAGAAAACAGTCAAGCCATTATTAAACATTGTCAATAACAGCAAAATATATGCATTGTTAGAAAGATGAACATATATACAGATCCATACACTTAATACTTAAAACAGAACTATTTAGAAACAAAGTCAAAATCAAAGGTCAGGCAAGATTAAAGTTTAAAAAGGTAAATTATTGATCTAGAAGTCATGAATCTGATAAGGCTGACAACTGTATGTCAGGCTCTGCGAATGAAGAGAAACAACAATCATCACCTTTAAAGCTTCACAAAAGCTGATCCTCAACATGTCCTCTAAAATGCAGAAGACACTAACAGCAAGTAGTCCATGCTGGACCAGGCTTTTATGGCTATAACAGTTATGTGCTCATCATATCAGCTGATCTACACTAAGGTTCTTTGAAGTGGTAAGAGCTGCAATATCCTCGCCTAGTATTTCAGCTTGTCAAAATTATGAAATCTAGTTCTTGAACTCAGGGGATGGGAAGAGGAGGCAGAGATGTGCTCCCCTCCCCCTTCTGGTCTTGGGTCCCGTAGTTTGACCATGTACATTCAGCAAGGATAACCTAAAATGAACAAAAGCATTACACTGTATACTTGGCCTTTCCATTTAGCATCAGTGGATGAATCTTCCCTGTAATCTGGAAACCTGAACATAGGGGGATAAGGGCAGGGAAATAAGTAATGCCTGGAAATAACTTTCCTTCGTACAGATCAACCAAAAGATTAAGCACAGAGTTGTACATCTGATTACCAAGGCTCTTTGAAGTAGGTAATTGTAGAAAAAAATCTCAAGTGGTATGAATGACACACCTGCTTGAGAAGTTATCTAGTTTGTAGATAGACAATTTAGTAAATAATTCACTAGAAAATGGTTTAATTATGCAATGCATGACCTTCCCTATATATAGCAGAGCAGGTAAATAGTTAATCATCTTGAACACACTCATTCTTTACCTGTAAAGTTTCCTAAGTGTGCTGTCCTTCAGATGAGACATTACACTGAGGCTCCATCTTCTTGAGTTGGTGATAGCTCAGGATATAAAAAACCCATGACATCTATCAAAGAGAGTAAAGGAAACTCCCCAGTGTCTTGGCTAAATTTCCTTCAGTAGTATAAATACCACTGTAGGTCTTTCCTGAAAAGAGGATACTAACTTAGTGGGAGTAACCTGGTTTACAACGGCTAAATAAAACATGTCAAGTCAGTAGAAGGCTTCCTAGTGACTTCTGTCACATTTAAATTCCAGATTGAAAAATCTATTGTGGGGAAAAGGATCCAAGGCAGCAGCTAAGCCTTAATACGGACCTAGTTCTTACCCCACCTAAAAGGGACTTCTTTGGCCTGCTATGGGAATGATTCCTGTACAGACAGAGAAATAGATGAGAGATAGAGAGAGAGATAGATATGAGAGAGGGAGGGAGATAACAGCTTGAAACCACACTTCCAGTCAATAAAAGCCAGCAAACATCAGTTCTAGCTTCTTCTCTGAATTTTACTTTTAGGTATGTAACCAAGGGAATGTGTGCAAAAGTAGGCATGAATCCTCATTGACAAAACAGAGAGGATATGTCTGCCATCTACTCTCCCCTGAATCACGAGAGAAAGAAAAGCCTTATTCTTTAGAGTGGTGAATAAGTTAATATCTGGAATATACTAGTCTCTATTACTCTGACTAGACGGGATTTCCTTTATTCATATTCCATGAAGGGGTCTTCGATTGAGAATGTGAAAACTCATAAAAGTGATGCCTTGGTCTATGACTGACTACAAGATGATCATCACCTCTGCACACAGGGTTCAAGCTCATCATCCAGTCTGTACACATATCACACAAAGGTCTAGCTCATCAAACTGAAAGACAAAGTTTTTGCTTCTACTTGTATTCAAAAGTACTGAAAGTTAGAAATGTCAGCATTAGCTTCACAGAGTTTACATGAAGCTCTCTGCTGTTCCTGCCACTTCCCTGAACAAGGGAAGAAATTATCTAATCTTTTAGCAAATCATATATGATCAGGATGAACAGTGGGTTCTGAATCAGGAAGAGGAGCCCCAGAGTAAGACTCATGGGAATCACCCACCACTCTACGGTTAACAATAGGGGGTTTCACACAAACAGGTCAGCAAAGTGGTTTCCTATGATTTTAGCCTCAACCCCTCCATATGATCAAATCCATATTCTTCCAGTGATCCATTTGTTTTGCTCTTTTTCTCAGCATCAAGGGACATCAGGAGAGAGAAAGAGGCAAGAGCCAAGGATTGAGAGCGTAATACAATGGTGGTGGTGGTGGGGGGACAACTAGGAGATTTTCTGCAACCTCCTAACTCCTCTTACTTATCTGTCCACACACATGATGCACAACACATATGCTAAACTCAGCTAGTGTGATACAAACCTAGATGAGCCTGTGCCCTCAAGTCCCACTCTCAAGCATAGACTGCCAGTCTGAAACTTTCTCGCCAAGTGTCAAAGCCTGCAATGGAATTGTACCAGGCCCTCCCATCCAGGATGGTCAAGCTGATAACATCCACTCACTCCCATTCCTCCCTGGTCATCTTTTCCAGTGCTCAGGTTATTAATGACTCAGTCCATCTGGAAATTAATCAAAACTTCACCCTTCAATATCATTAAGCCAGTGGTGTGAGGACTAGGTAGCCACTAAAACCTTACCAGTCCCTATCTAGTAAATGTTATACTGACTTTGAGGTGGTCTTTTTGGTAACAGGAATAGTCTCTAATAAAAATCTTGATTTCCTTTTCTGAAAAAAAAAATCTTCACTGAATGTCTAATCATCAAAAAACACCTATTCACATACTATAATTTAAAACAAACTATAATTATTTTCGTCTATTTAACAAGAGTTTTCAGAACATAATGTTTACAACCTTTTTGCAGATCTAACTTTCCCTACTATGGTGCATTAATATTTTAAACAGCCTCCAATGAATACATGTTATTCTAACCTTAGGTAATTTTCTTTTAAATATCTTCAGTCATAAATTGGGAAATACCATTATGGTAGACTTTAAACATTTGTTTTACTATTTAGAATAAATCTTCATGGGTAATAGTGGAGGTAAATACATCTTATTCAAACCATACACAACAAAATCACTTTACAGACAATAGTAATCCCTTCTTCAACCAACTGATAATCTTTCTTCATGATTCTAATTTATTCAATTGCTATCTTTTTTCATAACCATCTTCCTCTTCAGATCTGCTTATGATATTTACTAATCACTTGTGCAAATTTACAGCTTCCTTCCTACTTTCTTAAAGACCTTCTGTCAGCATACAGGCAATAATGTCCAGCCTACTATTCTACGACAACATAATGCTCAAACACACCTTCTTGCCACTTTGCCAACCCTTCTTATAATCCTCATCTGTAACACCTCACTATGCCACCACCCCTATCTTTATCTTTCGTGAAATCATATTATGCATCCATATCCATTAATAGCCTCCTACATACTACCAAATGAAATATCCCTCATACCTAGTGCTGAGTCGTTGCCTAACCCATCATAACCCAGTCAAGGAAGCACTTTAAAACGGGACATTCATGACAGACATCCAGTATATTTAAAACGTGCATCAATTTAACCTCAACTACATTCAACCTGGCAGCCCACAGCATTCCTCAGCTTTAAGCCAAATCTCTTCATCATTATAACAAACAGGGCATCATGCATACATATCATTTTCCATTATTATTATTCTGGGAAGACCAACACCACCATATAATAGACTTCTGATCTAATACAGCATCCCTTCTTAATGTCGACTCTGAAGCCAATAAGCATGGCTAGTAAAATCTTTCCTTCACACACTTCCATCTGTATTTCATATATCAAAAGACTAATACTTAATATTCCCAAAGGTATTCCCCATCCCAGAATCAGCAAGCATAGTCTTATCTTTATATAACCAAAGGAACAGCTGTGTTCAGTAATTATACTCAGTCTCAGAAAGTATCCAGTCATCCCTTCCCAAGAAAGACTCCTCTAAAGACAAAGTCCATGATCAGAGCACAGATAATGTAGCAATGCTTAGCAGTGCTCTGCAAGTACTGCAAACTTATTCAATGGATTAAAATCCCCATGAATTGTTCTTTTTCTGTTCAACTTTCTCATAAAATATATTCACCACTTCCTTACTAATCAAATTAGCAAACAGCATTTTAAACTACTACAAATATAGCTGTAACTTATTGTGTACTCTTACGGTCATTACATCTCATGAAATCAATTATCAACTAAGATATTTCTTCCTAATTAGTTTGAAAAACAGATCCCAAGAAATTTTTAAACTCTATAAATAAAATCCTGCACCCTGGTAACCCTTCCTCTCCCAACCCCTGCCCAAACAACTCAAAGAAGAAACAGCTACCTCATTCAAATCCTACTTCATTGAATCCATATCTAAGCTGATAAATTCCTTCCCTTCTAATATCAACTCAAATGTTTCAAAATCCTCCCCTACTCTCAACTACTCTACCACTTTCTCTCTTACAACTGTACACACTAACTATATAAAATCCCTGCTCTCTAAACTTAAACCCTGCTCTGCTTCTGCTGACAACCTGCCTCCCTATTTCCTACAAATGCTGCTGAATCCCTTGCCCTCCCTGTATCAAACCTAATAAATTGCTCCATCTCAGAATCTACGGTGCCATCTATCTGGAAAGAATTCTACACCATACCTATTCACAAAGTAGGCAAAGTAGAGTTATGTACACTTACCATAAATGTAGATGTTCGAGTGTATTCACTGTTGCAGTCATCACCTATGGGTTATCCTTGCTGTGGTAGCCCTCGACCGGCCCATATACTAGAGTCAATGTTTTTCTGCGTCAGCTGCTGTCGCTTGCTGTCTGACGTCAGGTCGTCAGTGCTACAAAGGAAGGCAGCCAAAGCCATTACATCACTTTTCCTTTCCCTAACCAGTCAGAGGCCCCAATAAATATGGTAAAGTGGTCCTTGTGGCAAAAAGCCACAGTTAGCAGCTTATGTCTCCCTAAAAAAAGAAGGGGGAAGGAGGGTGGGAAACCAGGACTGCAACAGTGAATGCACTTGAACATCTACATTTATGGTAAGTGTACACAACTGTACTATGTTCTTTGTGTTTCACTGCTGCAGTCATCATCTGTGGGAGGATTCCCAAAGCTAAGGAGGGGAGGGTAGGATTAGTAAGAGATGTAGGAATGGGTCAGCATGCCTTGCAGAATTGCAGAGGCAAACCCTGCCCTAGCCTTAGAAAATAGAGGTAGGTGGTAATGCTTGGTAAAGGTATGGACAGAAGTCCAGGTGGCAGCTTCCAGGATGTCCCTGGTGGAAACTCCTCTGAGGAATGCTGTGGAAGTGGAGGCTTCCCTAGTGGAATGGGTTCAAATAGACTTGGGGGGGGGGGTTCACATGAATCTGTAGCAGAAATGGATACAGTGCGATATCCATTTGGAAATGGTTTGTTTGGAAATGGGCTTCCCCTCTGACCCTGGGGCAAAGCTGACAAGTAGTTGGACTGTTGTCCTGAAGGGATTAGTAAGGTCCAGATAGTATCTGGGCTGTCTGGGCATGTTTAGGGAGTGCAGAATTCTTTCACCCTTATTTTGAGGGTTAGGAAAGAAGGTGGGTAGCTGTATGGCCTGGTTGAGAGTTACATTAGATACCACCTTGGGCATAAAGGAGGGATTAGTCCTCAGAGAGACCTTGTCTGCATGGAAGATAATGAAGGGCTCACTTGCAATCAGTGCCTGAAGTTCTGAAACCCTTCTGGCTGAGGTGATGGCTAGAAGAAAAGCAGTCTTCCAGGAGAGGCATCTTAGTTCTGCTGAAGCAGCAGGTTCGAAGGGTGGTAAACTAAGTTTTTCCAAAACATAATTCAGGTCCCAGGCTGGAGTGGGTGGTCTTCTGGGAGGTCTGATATTAGAAGCCCTCTGAGGAATTGTTTAATCAAAGGATGGGAGAACATGGGCTGTTCTGTATCAAAATGAGCTGAAATGGCTGAGGCGTGGATTTTAATAGAGGAGAAGGAGAGGCCACTATTACGTAGCTCCGCTAGGTAGTCCAGGATAAGAGGGATGGAAGGTTGTGAAGTATCCAGGATGGGATGCCAAGTGCCCTCTTTTCTGGGAACAAGGAATAGTCTGGAATAGAAGCCTTAGCCTGTTTGATCTGAGGGGACAGGTTCTACTGCCCCTTGGGAAATGAGAGTTTGGACTTGTTTCAATGTCTCTGCCCACTGATTTGGAGGTAAGTCTGGGTACCCTCTTGGAACTGGGAGTTCACTGAAGGAGAATTTGTATCCCTGAAAAATTATCTTTAAGAACTATTGGTCCTTTGTTATAGAAAAACAATTTTCTTTGCAGAGGGAGAGTCTTCCTCCTAGTTTTTGGTGAGTGAAAAGAGGGCAGAGGGAGTCACTGAGAGTTTTTGTCATAGAGAGTTGGCTTAGAACTCTCTGCTTTGGAGTGGAAGTGGTCCACTGTTTGGTTCTCTGATGTCCCTGGGATAGGAGTTTGGCTGGTCTGTCCCCGAGGGGCTTACATTGCCCCCGTCTGTTAGGTGCAGAAAAAGACCAGTGTTTAAAGGGAAAATTCCTGCTGAACCTAGGAGGTTGTACCTGAAGGAAATATTTTACTGTTTGCATAGATTTTGCTTTGTCTTCCATCTTTTTAAGCACCTCTTTTGCTTTTGTTCCAAATAAACTGTCCTTATCCAAGGGTGCATCAAGTAACTTAGACTTGACATGATCAGGGAGAGGTTGTTCCTTCAACCATGCATGTCTCCCAATGACTGATCCTGACATCGCTGCCCTGCTTGAGGCTTCTAGGGTGTCATATCCACAGTGTAATGAGTGTTTAGCCACTTGACAAGAAGAGTGCAGTAAATCTGCTAAATCCTTCAAATTGGCAGTCAGGAAAGGTTGAAATCTTTTGCTTTAATAGTTCCAAAGTGTGTTGTTGATATTTTAACGTGTGGAACCGACAGGCAAGTGCTCAGATAGCCAAGGTTGCAGAGGTGTATACTTTTTTTACTCCATCTGTCCAGAGCTCTGGAGTTCTTGTCAGAGGGAGTAGAATTCTTTGCAGAACTAACCTTAGCTCCTTTTGATCACTGTGTAATGACCTCCAGGTCTGCAGCAGGATTTCTGTACAGGTATTTGTGAGAATACGGCACTCTGTAATACCTGTCAGGTTTTTCTGGGAGCAGGTAGGAGGGCGTCAGGAGGTAAGCTGGATTCATGGAGGACATCACCAACCACCTCTAAGACTGGAGGGATGGCCAAGGGTCTGTGCTGGGGCAGGTCTAGAAACTGACTTTTTTTAGACAGAGGGAAGCCTTGGGATTCCCGGTAAAAATGTTCCCTGAGGGTATGAAGGGTTCCCCTAAAGGAAAGATCTTCTGGAGGGGAGGCAGAAGGAATTCCTCTGCATCTGAATCCTCATAAGCAGAGGTTGTTCCTCCTCCTCAAAATCTGAATAATCAGACTCCTCAGAATCCTGTTCTGTTAATGTTTAAAAGAAAGGTCTCTTTTCCTTTTAGAAGATTTGGCCCGACTGCCCCCGATAAGTTCCTCCGCCATTTTAAGCATTTAAGCTTGGGGTGGTGGAACAGGAGTAAAATGGCGGCTAGAGGTAGCTTTCTTAGGAGTGGCCTTGCCTCTAGGCCTAACAGTATTCATCGGTCTGAGAGAAACGGTAGGTGGAGAATATGTCGGTTTTTGTCTAGAATCGGCAGTGCGAAAGACCTCCTTGGAATCCGGTGTCTGCGTAGTGCCTCCGGACCCAACCAAGGCAGAGACCATTCAAAGGCTTGGAAGACTAAGAAGATTTCTGCTGCATACTGGACTCTGAAAGGGTCTCAGTAGAGGCCTGCGAAGGTACCGAACTGGGCATCAAGGACTGTGAAGGTGCCTCACTGAATTCCGGAGAACTGACGACCTGCTTAGCGGCAGAGTCGTTGGAAGGCTTAGCCTTGTGTGGTCTGTCTCTAACTTTATCCTTATGTTTTTTCAGAATGTCTACGGATTGTTGGCTGATGGACACCATTTTGGAATGCGAAGATGGAAGACGAAAATACTTGCCTACATTAAGAGCAATACGACGAATGGTTCTCACATTAAATAGGGCACAGAACCAGCAACGGGGGACATCGTGGTCTGGGGCTAAACAAGTGACGCAGTATGAATGGAAGTCTCCATGTGGTATTTGACTTCCACAGGCAAGACAACTGTTAACTTTTCGGACATCGGTTACTGCAAGAAAAAAGGCTCCCCAACAGGGTACCTAGCTTTAGATGTTTTCAGGTGCAATTTAAACTCTGGTAGTGACCAACTGGCACACTTGAGAACTGCTTCTGTTATGGGCTCCACAGCAAGAAAGACTGATGTAATGGCGTCACCTACCTTCCTTTATAGCACTGGCGACCTGACATCAGACAGCAAGCGAGAGCAGCCGATGCAGAAAAACACTGACTCCGGTATTCAGGCTGGCTGAGGGCTACCACAGCAGGGATAACCCACAGGTGATGACTGCAATAGTGAAACATGAAGAACATCTCCACTGACATTACAAGCTTTAGACCCATCGCGATCCTCTCACCACACTCAAAAATACTGGAAAAATGCATACACAAGCAAATCATGAAATACCTGCTACAGGAAAACTTGTTCATTCCTACAGAGCATGGCTTTTGCCCTAAACATAGCACTACTGTCTTTATATCCTTCATTAATACCATTTCTCTAGCCAGAGACAATAAGTTGGTCTCCTGCCTATGCCTCAACCTTTCAAAAGCATTTGATACAATCTCTCACCCTCTTCTGCTGAACAAACTGGCGAACCTAAACTTTTCTGCCTCTACTATTTCCTGGTTTTCCAGCTATCTCACTGATGGTCTACAATCAGTGAGATGGCTCTCAGCTCTCTGCCCTCCTCTTCCTGGCAAAATGCGAGTCTCCCAAGGAACTATCCTTAGCCCATTACTATTCAATATATTCGCTAATCTACTCTACACCTCCTGTCCACAGTCATCCCTTGTACAATAAGCCGATGATGCCACCATCAACACCATCGCAGATACTCCCTCTGACCTTATCTCTGCAAATCAAGCATCTTTTAACTCAGTCAAATCTTGGCTCTATGACAACCAGTTAATTCTTAATCCTAAAAATACAAAACTCTTACTATTTCTCCCAAAGAACTTCACCCACCTTAAATCTACATTTTCTGTACTGTCCTCAATAACACCCCCATTAATGTTGAACTTAGAAAACTACTAGGAGTAATGATTTATTTATTTTTTATTTTTATTTATCATTTGTTGACCGGGAAAGTCCGACTGGGTTCCACAGAGCCTGTTTTCAGCGGAGGCCCGGGGAGAAATGCTCCAGATGCATGTCTTTGGAATGTGGAAGGAAACCGGAGTACCCGGAGGAAACCCACGCGAACACAGGGAGAACATGCAAACTCCACACAGAAGGCACCCCAGCCGAGAATCGAACCGGTGAACCTCTTGCTGTGAGGCGACAACGCTAACCACTGCACCACTGCGCCGCCCGATAGATGACCAACTGAAGTTTAAACTACATGTAAACAACTGCATCAAAAAGACACACCAGAAACTTGGCCTTCTTTATCGAAACAAGAAGTTTTTAACTAACAAAGCAAAAATAACCATTTTTGGTAAAATATTGCCAACTGAAAAATAATTAAAACAATTCTACTATTTACATCAGCTAAGTATCTTCACAAATAGCACTTCAATTCAACAAATATTTATAACTGTCACTGAACTCATCTTTAAGACTTAATGTCATTGAGGCAGCATACAAACTTCCAGACTTGAAACTGCCATGGTATAATAAACTCACTTTAACTGTTATGAGGGCTGCTATAATCCCAGTAAAATTTAATTTCCCCCAGGATTTCTGGATTTTATAAATGCCAACACACTTGATCAAAATGCTCCCTTATCTACAAGGAGTGTTATTCTTACTGATTTTGTCCTCACGGATATTTCTCCCAACTGCACCACCGCCCTTGTTACCACTTCTCTCACCAAATTTGGCCATCTTGAAGTGATCTTCTCTTTGAAAACCTGCTTTCTTGATCTAATAGCTCATCTGCATTCAGGGATTTCTCCAAAACCAATTACTTATTATTTACTGATCTTACTGATAATCACAAATGGGCACAGCTCCCCCGCAAACCTTGTAACTAAGGCTCCTGCCTACTGGTCTGAATTTCATTCCATCATGGATAGATACATTGAGGCGGACCTTCTACAATATATGCCCTTGTTACAGTGCATTTTTTTTTTAATTTTTAAGGCATCTATATCAACCTGGCATAAGCATGATGGCAAGTTTAGAACTAAACCCATATGATGGAACTACCACATCAGTAAACTTCAAAATCAAAAAAAAAAGCTCCAGGTCATAACTAAAAGATGCCCAAACCTTCATTATAATAGGGATTTACAACCAAGTCTCTCAAACTTACCATTAAGAAATGTAAGACAAACTAAGAACTTAGGATTGCAGTTAATTCAAACGTCAACCATAAGGCCTTATTCAGCTATATTAGGAAGCTTAGATGTAACCTTAAGTTCATATAACATCTCATCTCCAATGGTACATCCTTCTCTGACCCAAAGGACATTGCATTCTTGAGGAAAAATTCTCTTCCAACTTCACTTCACTCACCCTCCCCTCTTTCACCACCACCTCCCCCCCACACTCCCATCTGAGCTCAATTTGGGTTAACTCCTTTTGGCACTCTTAAGACAAACACTACTTCCACTGGTCCGAACAGCATCCTTGGATGTCTGCTGTAAAGCGTAAAGACCTTCTCAGTAAAACTCCTCTAAGAGCTCTTCAAAGTCAGACATGGAGCCCTTGCATAAAGGTGGTCCATCTACTGACTCTGGGAATTACAGGCCAAACAAATGTAAAATAAATGAATGAATGAATGAATGAATGAATGAATGAATGAATGAATGAATAAATAAATACATAAATTAGCATTACTTGCAAGGCTATGAAATGTATTACAGCTGAAATAAAAAAATGATAAGTGATGTTGTATCACTGGATACATACCTGTTAGGCTTTATAAAAGGCAAGTAATGACTCCTTAACCTGGTTGAGTTCTTTGAAAGGGATGCTGAGGATATGGATGAGGACTCTACAGTCCACACTGCTTATTTGGACTTTGTCAAGGCTTTTGACACTATTTCCATGCTGGAATTACTGACACTCTTTCAATTCAACATTAACCCGTACACATTACATTGAATTGGCAACTTCCTCTCTGAGAGGACCCATACTGTTAAGATTGGTTGTATTTGACCTACACAGACAAAATGTCAGCAGTGGTGACCCACAGGACTCTGTCCTGTTCCTCCCCTCTGCTACATCTTTCTGTGACCCAAAATCCAATTATCAAGGGATTATGGCTAACCAGGCTTGCTGACGACTGCATAACAGGGGTGGTTATCCAATCCCATTCTGATACTCATTCTCCAGCAAAGGCTGGACCAAACAAGTGGTATAGTAATCATGGATTTAACAAGAAAAGCAGCATAGTGTCCTTTGCTAAATTTAGCATCACTCCTGCTTACTACATAAATAACACTCCACTTAAATCTGACAGAGTCATCAGGGACTTGGGTAAGTATGTAGATAACAGATGCTCCTTTGGCCACCATGTCATGGGTGGTTAGAAAACACTTCTACCTTTAATAACGTTTGCTTCATGCTATCTCATCAAGGTCCAGCAAAGTTATAATCCCACCTTATTTATCCCGTATTATGCCCACCACTGAATACAATGCACCTCTCTAAGCATTTAAACCAGCTTGGGAGGCCTCAATGTTTCTTTACCAAAAAGATTGCAGGTCTCAGTATCTACTCTGTTAGATTAAAAGCCCCATCTCTACACTGTATCATACAAAGTCCTGAGGGGTGATCTCAGCTTAGTTTTTTATGCCATGAATGATCCAGTACTCTCTGAACTCCTTCAGCTAGAACTAGTGGTAAAGCAAACAAGAAGGTATGTACTCACCATAACATTTGATGTATATAGTCCATCTCACCTCACATTCTTACCCGTGGGTTCGGAACCGAATGTCGGCTCCAACTTGGCCAAACTTTTCTAGCTCGAAGTCTTTCTACTGGCTGGGCTAAGATGGTATCCCATGCTGCATTGCTCTATATCCCTACATCTAGTTTGCTGTGAACACCAGCACTCATTCTCCATGCATAACAACACCCAAGGAAAGGAAGAACAAACCAAGAGTGAAGGGAGCTCTGAAAACCAGTCCTAACCTCCAGATCCTCCAGGAAGGGGGAAGGAGGGGGGGTAAGTAAGAATGTGAGGCGAGACAGACTACATACATCAAACGTTATGGTGAGTACATAACTTCGTGATGTTATGTAGTCCAATCTCGCCTACATTCTTACCCGTGGGACAGCGTCCCCAGCAACTAAATCCTGGGAGGCTAAGTGGAAAATACTCCTGAGCACTGTGGAACCAAAAGAAGACCTGCCCCTAGATACCACATCCAACTTGTAATGAGTAACAAAGGTGTGAGGAGATGCCCAAGTAGCCGCAGCACAAATATCATCCATAGCCAATCTGGCCTGATAGGCTGTAGATGTAGATACAGACAGAGTAGAGTGAGCCTTCACCGGGAACGGTAAATCTTTACCTCCTGAGGAATAAATGAAAGAGATGCAACTGGATATCCACCTGGACAGCATGACTTTGGAGACAGGAGACCCAATTCTGTTTTCCGAAAAGGAAACAAACAACTGATCAGATTTTCTGAGGTCTTTGGTTCTGTGCAGATAAAAATTTAATTGTCTGTGTACATCCAAATGATGAAATTTAAATTCTGCCTTGTTTGAGAACTGGAGAAAAAAACACTGGCAACTCAATAGATTGATTAAGATTACAGATAGACGCCACTTTGGGAAGAAAGGAAGGGTTCGGCCTGAGAGAAACCATGTCCTAATCAAAAATCAAGTATGGGGGTTTTATTGACAGAGCTTGAATCTCTGAAATGCATCTGGCTGATGTGATGGCTACCAAAAAGACAGTCTTCCAGGTGAAGAATTTTAAATCACAAGTAGCTGCAGGTTCAAAGGGTGGTGAAGTAAGAGCCTGTAGAACAAAGTTTAAATCCCAAGGCATGATAGGTTCCGATACCGGAGGACGGAGTAACAGAGTGCCCTTCAGGAAAGCCTTAGAGAGTCTGTGAGCCATCAGACTAGGCTCATTAGCGACATGAAAGTTAGAAATCACCGCCAATTGGACTTTTATGGTGGCGGATGCTGAGCCCTGGCGAAAAAGCATAGACAAGAACTCCAAAACAGATGAAATTGGAGCCGTGTAAGGGTCAATCCCTTGGATATGAGCCCAGATTGAAAATCTCTTCCATTTGCTGGAAGAGATCTTCCTAGTAGAGGGCTTAAGAGAGGAAGATAAAATATGAACTACCTCCGGCGAAAAATGATGAAGCCTAACTAATGACGGAAGTGGAGTAGCCAGGCTGTCAACCGGAGGGTCCGCAGAGAGGGATGGAGCTGCCCTGACATGTGTGTGTCAGTAAGTCTGGTTGTGGGTCCAGAATCCAAGGCGCGTCCACGATGTAGGAATGGAGAAAGGGGAACCAAACCTGATGAGGCCAGTGTGGGGCAATCAGAATCATTCTGCTACCCAAGGATTGCGCTTTCTGAATCACCTTTGACAGCAAGGGGACCGTAGGAAAAGCATATAGTAGACCGGAGGGCCAATCGTGGACTAGTGTGTTCCTGGGTGACTCTCCCTGAGGGGGGATCAACGTGAAGTAGCTGCTGCATTTGGCATTGAGGGGACTTGCAAAAAGGTCACAGCAAGTCTGACCCCAACCTGTGGAAGATCCGTTCCGCAACTTGACGGTTCAGGGACCACTCGTAAGGCATCAGAATAGCTCTGCTTAGCCTGTCTGCGATGACGTTGGACTTTCCCGGAATGTGCATTGCCACCAGAAAATGTTGGGAAGACACTGCCCACTGCCACACTCACATGGCCTCTCTGCACAGGGGATATGACTTTGTTCCGCCCTGCTTGTTCAGATACCACACCACTGACATATTGTCCGAGTGGATTGCAATAGTCCCGAGAGGGAGAAAGCTCTGAAGTGCCTGCAATGCAAGTAGCACAGCTCTCATCTCCAGGATGTTGATATGCTCTTGCCACGTGCCTTGGACTGTCCTGCCTAGATAATGCCCCCTACCCCATCTGGGAGGCATCTGTGGTCACCGTGGCAATCGGGGGCGGTGGAATGAAAGGTTTTCCCGTGTCCAGATTGTTGGTACAAAACCACCAACTGAGATCCTGTTTGCACCTGTCCATGAATAGAAAAGGGTGAGAAAGTGAAAGCCTTTGGAGAGACCACTGGGCAAAGAGAAGCCATTGAAGGAGTCTCATATGTAACCTTGCTAGAGGGACTAACATAATTGTCACAGCCATAGTCCCCAGGAGCTGGAGAACCCATCTTGCCTTCGCTTGTCTTAGAAGAAGCAGGGCGTGAACTTGTTGCTGTAGGACTCTGATTCTTTCCTGTGGTAGAAACGCCTGCATGAGGATGGTGTCTAGTTCTGCACCTATAAAAGTGACACGCTGTGAGGGCAACAAGGCAGACTTTTCCCAGTTCAATGTTATGCCCAACTGTTGACAGAGAGTTATGATGGCGTCCCTGGTCTGAATTAGTAGATGCCTGGTGGTGGCAGTGAGAAGCCAGTTGTCCAGATAAGGAAACACCTGGAATCCTTGACGTCTCAAGTGAGCCATCACCACTGCCATACATTTGGTGAACACCCTGCAGGCTGTGGTGAGACCAAAGGGCAGGGCTCGAAACTGAAAATGACTGGCCCCCAGCCGGTAGCTTAGGTGACTCCTGGATGCCCTGTCCATTTTGATACGGTAGTAAGCATCCTTGAGGTCGATGGAGCACATCCATACTTTTCCCAACAATGGGAGAATCGACTGTAATGTGACCATTCGGAACTTGGACTTTTGTACATGGTTGTTCAATCGGCTGAGCTCCAATATGGGTCTCAGGTCCCCTGTTCTTTTCGGCACCAAAAAGAATCTTGAGTAAGTTCCTCATTCGATCTGGTCTGAGGAGACATGTTGGATGGCTCCTTTTTCTAGCTGCTTTGAAACCTCTGAAGCTGCGTAATCCCTTTGACTGGGTGGAACATCCGGGATTTTCCTAACTGGAAGGGGGTCTAACGAAAAGGGAATGACATAACCTCTGGAAATTATTTGTAAAACCCATTGGTCCTGGGTGATGTCTTGCCAGGCCTCTGGGTATAACGATATTCAACCCCCGACTGGCTCCGGAAACTCACAGTCAGGCCTCCCATCAGGAGTGACGGTAGGGAGAACCGAGAAAGGAATCGCAGTCTCCTGAGTTGCGAGGGCCTCCTCTGCCTCTAGGGCGGCGTCTTCCTGAATAACCCCCCCTTCCCCTGCCTCTGGAGGGGGGCTCACCTTGTGCACCGGGAAAAAAACCTCTGTAATTTCATGAACCACATTTTTCCACCCCTCAGGACCTTGGGATAAGGCCTAGAGGGAAGGGAAAAATGGACTCCTACAGCAGACAGAGTTTTTCCCTCCTGCTCGCACCTGGTGAGGGTGTCTTTCACCTTGGTTTCGAACAAAGAGGAACCATCAAAAGGGGAGTCAGTGAATGAAGACTTGAAGGCCTCCGCAAAATGACAAAGGTGCATCCAGGCCTGCCTCCTAAGGGCAACTCCTGAGCTTGCTGCCCTACTCGCTCCCTCAGCTGCATATGAAATCAGCCTCATGGAGGAGTTAACTATGGAATTGAGGGTAGACATCTGGGCGTTAACCGTCTAGGCCACCGCCTCAAACGTTACCCATGAGAGCATCTCCAAGTTTCTTGAGGAGATCTCTCTGGAGCCGTGTAAAGTGAGATAAGTAATTCAGCGACCATAAGGTAAAGGTCGCTGAAGAGAGGGTACGCTTCCCGTACTGATCCATGGTCCTAGACTCCTTGTTAGGAGGATGGATGGTTGAAGAAGTCTCGGCTAATTCCTTCTGAGTGGCCGCTACCACCACCATGGCATCCACAGGGACTCCCTTGGACAGAAACTCCTTACCCGAGGGAGCAGAAAGAAATTTATTGAGTCTCCTGGGGACTGGTTCCACAGAGTCAGGGTTCTCCCACACCTTACGACAAATCAAATCCAGGAGCTTGATGGGTGGGGACACCCAGAAGGCGGAGGGCTGAGCACCGAAGGCCTTCAGGAAGACAGACTCCTCCTTGGAGGGGGCTTTGGACGGCCAGTCACCTCTTTGTTTCAATATCTCTAGGATGTCAGAGAAAGAAACATCCTCAGAGGGTGACTTGGGGGACCCCTCCGATTCCTCGGGGTCAGTATCGGAGGTGAGAGACTCATCCTGGAAGTCTATGTGCTTCCTCTTGCACGTTTTCTTTCTAGGGGGCTCCTCAGGCAAACACTCTGAGGGACCCTCAGAAACTTGGGGACCATTCATGGGGGTACCCTGAGGCCTTGGGGCTCCGCTGTCTAAGGATAGGTAGTGATCAGAGACCCGCACCGGAGTGGTAGGGGACAGAATGACCGACCCACATGATGTCGCTGTCTATCTGGCCAACGCACTCCGCCCCTGAGTCCGAGGAGCGACCAGCCTCCGAAGCCATGACAGGAGTCGGGCTTCCCCACGCCGAAGCACCGAGAGGGAGACTAGGAACCGAGAGATGTCCCGAAGCCTTCTCCTCGGGTCTGACTGAAGAATCCCGAGTCCCGAATCCCATGGAGGGCGCCGACTGGGTCGAAGCTGACGTCAGCATCGATAAGCCAGGAGGGGCCATCGGAACAGACCTGGAAACATCACACGGAGCTGAGCACTCCGGCTCCAAAGGCTGGGATGCGCTTGGAGGAGGAAGTATCGAAGTAGGTTGCAGGATGGGCTCCGAAGCAGAGAACAATTTTGCCAAAACCGGTGACTGAAGGAGTCTCTGCACCACTCTATCGATGTCCACATCTGATAAAGTCCTGGAGGATTTGGAGGACAGGGAGGGAGATCGAGATCTCCTCTCAGGTGATACTTGCCTAATACTAGGCGATTGACTCTGAATAGGTTCCAATATAATTGGAGCCGACACCGGCTCCATCATCACTGACACTTCCTGCGGCCCCGAGGACAGTGGAGCCGAGGATGTCGAAGCTGATTTAGCTACTTTCTCCGGTGACTCCGAGGAGACTGAAAGAGCCGGAGACCTCTTTTTTGATTTTGTGGTTTTAGCTTTAGAGCTGGAAGCAGATTCCAGACCCTATTCGAATGAGAGTTTCAGAAGTCCCTTCAGAATTAACTTATTCTTTCTTTCCTGAAGCACCCTGGGACTAAATGCATGACAGAAACTGCAAGACTCCTGCAGATGGATTGCTCCCAGACAATAAACACATACCGAATGTCCATCGGTAATGGACATTTTATAGCCACACTTTGAGCATTTCTTGAAGCCCGAGGGCTTGTGCTCCTTAGAATCTTTAGACATCTTAAGGAATTATCAATAATCACCACGACACAAAAAATCACAGGTCAGAACCGACTGGAAAAAACAGCCACAGACTACACCACACTTAGCGTGGGAAAAAACTACCACTAACAAACAATCCTCTGACACACACACAAAAAGGGATTAGGACTAAAACCTCTAAATTAAACGGTTTTAGACCAGAAGTTAGAACACAGGGAAGCAAGGGGACAGACTAGGTCCTCTAATTGAAATGGGCCTAGCCCGTTGGAACAGCTAGTGGGATACCACAGAAACAATCACACAGACACAGAAAATTTTCACAAATAGCACCAAACCAGCAATGGCTATTAAAATAGCTTTTTGTTTGTAATAAACTCTCTCAAGAAGAAAAAGGGTACTTAGCCACAGCCAAGAGCGATACCACGTCCGAGCTACACGAGCGGCAAACGAGATCTGGGGATATAGAGCAATGCAGCATGGGATACCATCTTAGCCCAGCCAATAGAAAGACTTCGAGCTAGAAAAGTTTGGCCGAGTCGGAGCAGACATTCGGCTCCGAACCCACGGGTAAGAATGTAGGCGAGATTGGACTACATAACATCATTTGTTAAACAGACTTAAACCTATACTACCACATCAACAAAACCAAATAGCATGAAAAATTCTTAACCCGATGTACACCCAGCTTTTAGAAAAGGCTGCCCTTACCAATCAACCAGATTCATTGCCTAACAACCTTTAAAATCACTCCAGATGAGACTATTGGTGACTGCAATTTTTCACCAAGGATATATGGAGAAAATCTACTTAATGGTTGATGCTGTTAGTGTCCCACAGTATTGGGTGATGTAGCTTAGCTTCTCAATGGTCTTCTTCAGCAGTAAGCTTAGTAAAAAATAAAACTATGAATAAGTCAGTTCTGCCCTCTGCAAGAAAAATAAAGAGAAAAATTCACCCTTGTAATGTTTTTCAATAGTTATAAACATTCTGACAAGCAGCCCATATCCATATTACGATTATTCAAAACAGTAGGACATATAAGAACAACTATGTATTAGAGACCACTGTAGCCCAAACCAAAGTGCACAATTCTACCATGAAAACTAAAGGCAAATTCCCTCTTCCTTTAACACATCTTCTTCAAATAACGTGTTTATTAGCTGAACCTTACTTGTGATTACAATGATCACAACATTCAAAATGGCATACTTAACACATTAAAATAGTTATTTTTCGTTTTCCCTTACACGCTAATGTTTTTTTTTTTTTTTTTTTTAATTTTGAGTGATAATTTGAAGAGACACCATTAGTAAATTCAGTGTCCTTCACAGTTTTTTCACATCCTGCAAAGGTATAATGAAAAACCTTCCCTGAGACATTTAAGCGTGGCATGCCTGTGTTATGCTAACCTTTTATTAGAGCAAATACAGCCATATTCAACATACCCAAGAAGTCTTTCATCTTATAATATTGCACAAGATTTAAACACATTCCCTCTCCTGACAATCAATTTAAATTCACATGGAAATATTCACCCTCTCAAACCATCTTGATCCTGAAACAATATACAATCTCCTTTTTCCATTCATATATTATTGTTTCTCTCACTTAACCTCCACTATACAGCACATCTCTGTAGTCCCTTGAGGCAAATGCATAGGCAACTCTCTCAGCTTACCCATCGACTCACTGGTGCTCAAAAACATTAACAATCCAAAGGTCAAAACCACTTTTCATAAAGCAGAAACAAATCAGTCTATTTTAATTTCCATCATCAACATTCTTTTATCAGCCTCAACCAACTTTAAACTCTACTTACACTCAGGACTGGCCTTAGGTCAAATGGTGCCCTAGGCAAAAAGGATCCACAGGACCCCCCCCCACACCATCCAGTGCACCCATCCTGGTCTACCTACACCAAATACTGGAAAAGCTCCCTGCTAGACCGGCACGCTAGTTGGCCTATGCCCAAGACTGGCTATGCTTACACTTACCACTTCTAAAACATTAAACTGAATTTCCTTTTTACTGCTGCCATCACATCATTTTTATTAAGGTTGTAACTCTCTCCAATACAGTTACCATTTCCTCCTCTGGATTTGCATTACAGAGATGATTTCTCATGCCTTCACACTACAGTCCACACAAATCGAGTGACATAGTTTAACTTAAAAAAATGTAGATGTTTTGATTGCAATATACAGACCAAGGTAGGCAACCAAAGTGTGAAGCACTGCAAGACTTCCCAAATGTCTTGACTTCCTTGATCTAAAGGTGCACCCTGTATTATCCTTTTAACATTAGTTGTACAGTTTAGTGTACTTGGTATGGGGGGGTTTCAGCAAAAAAACATTTTTAGCATCCATCTCTGGACTTGCCTTCTAGAAGAACTGAGAGAAGAGAAGGAAATACAGGGAAGTATCAGTTGTTTGAAATTATTGTTGTTTTATCTTCTTCTGTAGACTTTGATTTACTAGCAAAACGTCTCCCTTTACATTGGGTTTGCTGGCAAAAATTCTGAGAAGATCTCTTTATGTAAACAGTTTAAGTACAAGTGCCCACCAACACCTATAACGAGAGGAAAAGTACAGTTTTGTACCTACCATAAATGTAGATGTTCGAAGATCCACATTGCTGCAGTCCTTACACTTGGGGTAGTCCGCTGTCCTCGGTCGGCCCGAATATCAAAGTATTAGGCTGACGTCGGTCAAGGCGCTTAAGACTGACATCAGGACGTCAGGGTACAAATGTGCATGACCGACGTCATATCCTCAGTCTTTTCTTGCCCCAGATGTCAGAAGACCCTAAAACTAAAGGTCAAAACCAAAAGACAGCAAAAAACAACCAACCACCCTTGTACTAACCCTATGTACAATATATACAATATTCACAAAATGTACAACCCAAACCACACAACCGCCTCTAACTACAGAGGGGAAGGAGGGAGGGTAAATTGGACTGCAGCAATGTGGATCTTCGAACATCTACATTTATGGTAGGTACAAAACTGTACTATGTTCTTCATCTCACATTGCTGCAGTCCTTACACTTGGGTAGAATCCCAAAGCAGAGGTAAGGGAGGATGGCAAAACTATAAAGCAGTAGGAGCTGCCAAAATGCCCTGTAAAATTGCAGTGGCAAAACCAGCCCTAGATTTAGAGTAAAGTGGAAGGTGGTAATGCTTAGAGAAAGTATGCACTGAACTCCAAGTAGCTGCCTCTAAAATATCTTTAGTTGCCACCCCTTAAAAGCTGTAGAAGTGGCAGTAGCCCTAGTGGAATGGGGCCTAATCCCAGCTGGAATCTCCTTACCATGATGGGAATAACAGAAAGCAATACAAAACCCAATCCACTTAGAAATAGTTTGTTTTGACACAGGCTTGCCCTGAGAACCCAAAGCAAATGAAACAAATAACTGCTGAGACTGCCTGAACCCTTTAGTTCTGCTCAAATAATATCGCAACTGCCTGTGTATATCCAAAGTGTGCAAAATCTTTTCCCTTTATTTTGGGGTTTGCATAAAAGTAGGCAAATGAATAGTTTGGTTTAAAGCCACACTAGAAACCACTTTAGGCATAAAGGAAGGATTAGTATGCAAAGACACCCTATCCTTATGGAAAATTAAGAAAGGCTCAACTGCCATAAGGGCCTGTAACTCAGACACCCTTCTCGCAGAGGTAATGGCCAACAAAAAGGCAGTCTTCCATGATAAATATTTCAACTCAGCAGTAGCTGCAGGCTCAAAAGGTTGTAGAGTGAGTTTCTCCAACACAAAACTGAGATCCCAAGCAGGAGTAGGAGCTCTCGTGGGGTCTTATATTCTTTGCCCCTCTAAGGAATTGCTTAAACAAAGGATGAGAAAACAATGGTGGGTCACAGTCATAGTGAGCAGAAATTGCTGCAGCATGAACCTTAATAGAAGAGAAGGACAAACCTTTGTCCAGTAACTCAGTAAGATACTGAAGAGCCACACTTAAATTAGGCTTAGAAACATCAAAATCCTTTGCTGTACTCCAAAATAAAAATCTCTTCCATTTATCTGCATACACTTTCCTTGTACTAGGCCTTCTGGCCTCCAAAATAACATTCAAAACCTGCTGTGGAAGTTGAGACCCTCCAGGGTTTAAAACAGAATATGCCAGGCTGTTAGGTGAAGAGAGTGAAGTTTTACATTGAGTAGATGACTGCTCTCCTGAGACAGCAGGTGTGGAATCGAAGGCAAAGGCCATGGAGGCTCCCGTACCAGACTTCTCAGTAATGGATACCAGTGCTGTCGAGGCCAATCTGGAGCTATTAAAATCATCTTTGGCTTGTCCTGTCTGACCTTCAGGAGTACCTTTGGGAGGAGAGGCAGAGGTGGAAAGGCATACACATGAAGATTGCTCCAATTGAATGAGAGAGCATCCACTTTCCAAGCTGTGGGATGAAACCTTTTTGTGCAAAACTTTGGCAACTGGTAGTTTAGTGGAGAAGCGAACAGATCTATGTCTGGAGTTCCCCATAACACTGTCAATTTCTGAAATACATGAGGATCCAATTTCCACTCATGGGGATCCATAATTTGTCTGCTCAACACATCTGCTAAGGAGTTCTGTGCTCCCGGCAGAAACCTTGCCTGAAGATTTAGTTGTAAACTGAGAGCCGTCTCCCACAAAATCATTGCTTGTCTGCATAGAGGATAAGAATGTGTTCCCCCTTGCTTGTTGATGTACCACATGACAGTTGTGTTGTCTGTTAGAACCAACACCTGCCCAGGAAGGAGTAAATCCTTGAAAGCTATCAATGCAAATTGGACTGCTAACATCTCCTTCAAGTTGATATGTAGATGTTGAAGTCTGGCAGGCCACGTGTCTTGTACCCACTTTCCATTTAGATGAGCTCCCCAAGCTTTGTCTGAGGCATCTGTCGTTAGAATCTGACTCGCCTCTGGCCGGGTCACAGAGAGTCCCTTGTTTAGGTGACATTCCTGAGCCCACCACAAAAATTCCTTTTGAATGCAAGGTATTATCTGAATGACAGTGTCCAAATCTTGGCAGTGCTGTGTCTATACATTTTTGAGATACCATTGCAGCTTCCTCATATGCAGTTTGGCATTGGGAAGCACCAGAATACAAGATGCCATGAACCCCAAGGCTTGAAGGACTGTCCTTGCAGTCAGCCTGGACTGATGAGACAATTGATGGAAGTAAAGAGAAAGATTCTTTTGTTTGTCCGGGGTCAAAAAGGCCATCTGGGATGCTGTATTCAGTCTCACACCCAGAAAGCACATGTCCTGAGAGGGTACTAGACTGGACTTTATTTCGTTCACAGAATACCCCAGGCATCTTAGCACTGCTATCACATATTGTAAATGATGAAGAAGTTCGTCCTTTCCTTGGGCCAGAATCAGGCAATCGTCCAAATAAGGATAGGATAGATCTGTATTCCTCTTAGCCTGAAGAAAGCTATCACTGGAGCCAGAACCTTCGTGAACACTCTGGGCGCAGTAGATAAGCCAAAGGGCAATGCAGAGAACTGATAATGAGATGTCCCAGCTCGAAAACGCAGATACTTCCTGCAACTTAGCCTGATAGGAACATGAAGGTAAGCCTCCTTGAGATCCAGAGTCACCATCCAGTGATCTTTTTCCAGCAGAGGTAAAAGCTGTTGTAACGTCAACATTTTGAACTTGGGAATGTCCAGATAAGTGTTGAGGATAGATAAATCCAAAATTGGTCTCCACGTGTTCCCCTTCTTTGGTACTAGGAACAGGCGAGAATAAAATCCTAGGCCCACTTCTGGCAGAGGGACCGGTTGTATGGCCCCTATTTGGAGCAGCAGAGAAATTTGTTTGTGAGCCTCTAGTCTTTGCTGAGGAGGAACGTCCGGCATGCCTTTGAAAGGAGGCAAGGTATGGAAATAAAACCTGTAACCTTGGTGTATGATATCTAATACCCATCTGTCTTGGGTAATCAAACTCCAATTTTCCTTGAAGAGTGCCAACCTTCCTCCCAAAGGTGCTGCCAGGCAAGAAGGATCTGGCAGCTGAAAAGGTAGGTCATTGGGCCTGTTTACGAAAGGACTGGCCCCTGCCGTCACCCGAAGATTGTGCAGGAGAACTCCCTGTTCTAGGTCTGAAGGAGCTCTGCCCCTACCACGTCTAGATCTACCCCTAGACTGTGAATCATAAGAAGGGTACGTCCACCCCTTAGCAGGCCAATTCCTACTAAACTTCGGAGGCTGAACTTGCAAAAAATCTTTAACAGTCTGCATAGACTTAGCCTTGTCTTCCATTTTCTTCAAGACTGACTCCACAGGTGAACCAAACAACACATCAGACTGTAAAGGAGCATCCAAAATCCTTGTCTTAACATGTTCAGATAAATTCTGATCCCTCAGCCAGGCGTGCCTGCGAAGAACTGACCCAGTGGCAGCCACCCTAGACGAGGCCTGTACAGCATCAAAACCACATTGTAAAGAATGCTTACCCACCTGTTCAGAAACATGTACTAAATCTTGTAATTCTTTACACTCAATGCCTTCCGCCAGAGCATCTACCTTAGACTTCAATTGAGAAAGAAGATAGTTTTGATATTTCAACATGTGAAACTGGCAATTCAAAGCCCTCATAGCTAAGGTGGAAGAAGTATAGACTTTCTTTCCCCATCTATCCAAAGCTCTGGCCTCTTTATCTGGAGGAACTGGATTTTTACAACAGAGGCCTTGACACCCTTAGGTCCCTGACTAACAGTTTCTGGGTCCGCCCTAGGACTCTTATAAAGATATTTATGAGCCTCAGGCACCCTGTAATACCTATCCGGTTTAACAGGAGCAGGAGGCAAAGAATCAGGATTAAGTGAAGCCTCTGCAAACACATCTTCCACAACATCCAGAACAGGTGGTATAGCCAAAGGCCTATGCTGGGGTAAAAGCAAAAATTCCCTAAGCCTTTTCCTGGAATCAGAGAAGTCCTGACCTTCCCACTTAAAATGTTCCCTCATGGAATGAAGAGTCTCTGAAAAGAAAAATCCTCTGGAGGAGAAGCAGAAGGAGTTGAATCATCTGCATCAGAATCAGAATAAGGAGAGTACTCCTGCAAGTCTTCAGCCAAGACTCTGAAACATCTGAAGCCTGCTCAAAACTCCCCAACTCTGGTTCCACCCTAGGCCTCTTATCTGGAGGGGCAAAGAACCTCTAATCAAAGTAATTAAATCTTCTGCCATTTTAAGCATGTGCTTCTTGGGCACAGATCCTGTAGAACTAGGAGTGACACCAACAGAAGCTAAACCTGGCCTGCCTCTGGGAGAAGCCTTAGAAACAGAAGGAGAGGGCCTAACCACCCTAGGAAGGGAGGGAGTACAGTAACCTGAGAAGCCCCTTCAGCCTGACCTGCCTCCTGAGAGGCCACATCCTGCAATAACAAAGTCTCCCCCTGGGACTCCAGAGAAGCCTCCGGCGGAACCACCGGTTCCACTGACGCCTCTAAAGAACCGGTGTCCGGTACGGACGACTCTTCTTGCCTGGGTTTAGCTGCTTTGTCTTTGCGCTTCTTCGAAGAAGCGGGCGGAGCATCCGACGGCATCTTATAATTGCACCGCTTCCCAAAGACCAACCTGGCACAATCTAACCTTCGCTTAATAGTGCATTTATTGAACCTAGCACAAAAGAGACACCCAACAACGTCGTGCTCAGGCCCCAAACAAGGAATACACAAAGTATGATAATCTCTATGCGGTATCTGTTTCCCACAAGAAATACAGTTATTCACTTTTTCTGACATCCGGTAAACCACTGAGGCAAGAAAAAACTAAAATATTCCCCAACGGGGTACTTAGCCAACTTTGACTCGGTCTGAAACTCCGAATTCGAAAAATTTCAGAACGCCGAACGGCACTTGAAACGCTGCTTCTGCATCGGACCATGCGGCAAAAAAGACTGAGGATATGACGTCGGTCATGCGCATTTGTACCCTGACGTCCTGATGTCAGTCTTAAGCGCCTTGACCGACGTCAGCCTAATACTTTGATATTCGGGCCGACCGAGGACAGCGGACTACCCCAAGTGTAAGGACTGCAGCAATGTGAGATGAAGAACATGTACAGTTGTGTACACTTACCACAAATGTAGATGTTCGAGTGTATTCACTGTTGCAGTCATCACCTGTGGGTTATCACTGCTGTGGTAGCCCTCAGACGGCCCGAATATCAGAGTCAATGTTTTTCTGCGTTGGTTGCTGTTGCTTGTTGACTGACGTCAGGTCGTCAGTGCTATAAAGCAAGGCAGCCGACGCCATTACATCAGTTTTTCTTGCCCTAACCAGTCAGAAAACCAAGGAAATATGGTAAAGTTGTCCTGGTGGCTACAAGCCGCCATAAGAAGCTTGCGCCACCCTAAGGAAACAGGATATAAGGAGGGAAGGAAACCAGGACTACAACAGTGAATACACTCGAACATCTACATTTATGGGAAGTATAAAACTGTACTATGTTCTTCGTGTTTCACTGCTGCAGTCATCACCCGTGGGAGGATTCCCAAAGCTGAGGAGAGGGGTGGAAGGCTTAGTTAGAGAGCTAGACAGGGGTGTGCATGCCCTGCAGAACTGCAGAGGCAAACCCTGCCCTAGTCTAAGAGAAAAGAGGTAGGTGGTAATGCTTTGAAAAGGTATGGACAGAAGTCCATGTGGCAGCATCCAAGATGTCTCTGGTGGGAACTCCTCTGAGGAATGCTGTTGAAGTGGAGGTTGCCTTAGTGGAATGGTTCGAATAGATTTAGGGGGTGGTTTCCCATGTAATCTGTAACAGAAACTGTGTGATATCCATTTGGAAATTGTTTGCTTGGAAATGGGCTTCCCATTTGACCCTGTAGCAAAGCTGACAAGAAGTTGGTCTGTTTTCCTGAAGGGTTTAGCACGGTCCAGATAGTATCAGAGCTGTCTGTACATGTCTAGTGAGTGCAGAATTCTTTACTCCTTGTTCTGAGGGTTAGGGAAGAATGTGAGTAGATGTATGGCCTGGTTGAGAGTCACATTAGATACCACCATGGGTATGAAGGAGGGATTAGTCCTCAGGGAGACCCTGTCTGCATGGAAAATGATGAAGGGCTCAATGGCCATCGGTGCCTGAAGTTCTGAAACCCTTCCGGCTGAGGTGATAGCTAGTAGGAAAGCAGTCTTCCAGGAGAAGTATTTCAGTTCTGCTGATGCAGCAGGTTCGAAGGGTAGTAAGGCTAGTTTTTCCAAAACTTAATTCAGGTCCCAGGCTGGCGTGGGTGGCCTTCTGGGAGGCCAGATATTAGAAGCCCCTCTGAGGAATTGTTTATTCAAAGAATGTAAGAACAGAGGCTGTTCTGTATCGAAATGAGCCGAAATGGCTGAGGCGTGGATTTTAATAGAAGAGAAGGAGAGGACACTATTGAGTAACTCTAGATAGTCCAGGATAAGAGGGATGGAAGGTTGTGAGGAACTGCTCCCTCTGGACTGGCTCCAGGAGCAGACTCTTTTCCATTTCCCTACGTAAGATTTTCTGGTGCTGGGCCTTCTGATCTCTGTGATAATCTCTAGGACCTGTTTGCTTAACAGGGGCCGCTTGTTTGCTTTTAGAGTATTAGCCATGCTGACAGTTTGAGAGTCTGCAAGTCTTGGTGCAGCATCCCCCCCCACCTGAGTCAAGAGGTCTGAGATCAGGGGAAGCAGCCTGGGAAGCTGTGATATCAGGCTGTGATATCAGGCTGTGCAGTAAGGGGTACCAATGCTGCCTGGGCCAATCTGGAGCTATGAGGATGGCCTTCGGTCTCTTCTTCCTTATCTTCATCAGTACCTTGGGAATAAGAGGCAGAGGAAGGAATGCGTACACAAAGAGGGAATTCCAGGGGAAAGTCAAGGCATCCACCTTCCATGCTAGGTGGTGATACTCCCTGGTACAGAATTTTTTTAGCTGGTGGTTGAGGTGCGAAGCAGAGAGACCCACCTCTGGAGCTCCCCACTCCTGAGTGACTTGCAACAAGATTTTTCAGTGAAGCTGCCATTTGTGGGGGTCCAGTAAGTTTCTGCTTAAGTGGTCTGTCAGGGTGGTGTTGATCCCTGGTAGGCATTGAGTTATTAGGTGTAATCCCATGGAAGAGGCAGTCAGCCAGAGGTTCATGGCTAGCCAGCACAGAGGGTAAGATTGGGTCCCTTCCCGTTTGCTGATGTACCATATGACTGTGGTGTTGTCTGTTTGATAAGGAGAGCCCCTGGTCTGAGATGGGGTTTGAAGGATGTCACAGCCTTTTGTACTGCCATCATTTCCTTCTGGTTGATGTGCAAGGGAAGGTGCTGGGCATCCCAAAGACGTTGGGTGCACCTGCCTGCTAGGTGAGTGCCCCAAGCAATGTCTGAGGCGTCGGTGGTGAAGGTCTGCCTGGTAGGGCGGAGGATGAAGGGAAGACCCTTGTTCTTGACACAGGCCCCTGCCCACCAGAGAAACTCGGCCCTTAAACAGGGGATCAGAGGGAGAGAGGCCTCTAGAGGCAGAGAGCGCTGACACCAAAGGTTCTTTAGATACCACTGCAGTTTTCTCATGTGAAGCCAGGACAGAGAAATTAGTAGGATGCAAGATGCCATGTACTCCAAGGCTTGCAGGAACTTCCTTGCTGTGAGGTGACTTCTTGAAGCCAGCTGGGTAACGCAGAGAGGCAGGAAGCTCTGCTTTTCTGAGGCTAGGAAGGCCATTTGGAATACTGTGTTCAGCAGTGCTCCCAAGAAAATGATCCTCCTGGAGGGTGTTTGCTTTGATTTCATCTCGTTGATGGTGAACCCTAAGGAAGTTAGTAGGGAGGTCCGGGAGCAGCTTTTCTTTGTACTGTGTCTGAATGAGGCAGTCATCCAGTTAAGGCTAAATATGCACATTTCTCTGCCTACAAAATCCCATGGCTGGGGCTAAGCATTTGGTGAATACCCTGGGAGCAGTAGACAAGACAAAGGGTAGCGCAGAGAACTGAAAGTGTTGTGAGCCTGCTCTGAAGGATTCCATTATGGGGATGTGCAGGTAGGCATCTTTTAGGTCTAGAGTCATTAACCAGGCATTTCTTGTCAGTATAGGCAGCAGCTGCTGCAAATTTAGCATTTTGAATTTGGGGACCACCAGGGAGATTTCAGAATGGATAGATCCAGGATGGGACGCCAAGTGCCCTCTTTTCTGGGAACAAGGAATAGTCTGGAATAAAAGCCTTTGCCTGACTGATCTGCAGGAACAGGTTCTACTGCCCCCTGGGATATGAGAGTTTGGACTTGTTTCAATGCCTTTGCCCACTGATTTGGAGGTAAGTATGGGTACCCTCTTGGAATTGAGAGTTCGTTGAAAGAGAACTTGTATCCCTGAAAAATGATCTTTAAGACCCATTGGTCCTTTGTTACAGAAAGCCAATTGTCTTTGCAGAGGGAGAGCCTTTCTCCTAGCTTTTGATGAGTGAAAATCGGGCAGAGGGGGGAGAGGGAGTCACTGGGTTTTTGCCATACAAGGATGGCTTAGAACTCCCCGACTTTGGGGCGGAAGTGGTCCACTGTTTGGTTTTCTGCTGTCCCTGGGACAGGGGGGCCTGGGTGGTCTGTCCCTGCGGGGCCTACCTTGCCCCTGTCTGCTAGGTGCAGGAAAGGACCAGTGCTTAGAGGGAAAATTCCTGCTGAACCTAGGAGGTTGAACCTGAAAGAAATCTTTTACTGTTTGCATACATTTTTCTTTGTTTTCCATCTTTTTAAGCACCTCTTCTGCTTTTACACCAAACAAGCAGTCCTTATCCAAGGGTGCATCAATTAATTTAGACTTGACATGATCAGGGAGAGGTTGTTCCTTCAACCATGCGATCAGGGAGAGGCTGTTCCTTCAACCATACATGTCTCCTAATGACAGATCCAGACATTGCTGCCCTGCTTGAGGCTTCCAGGGTGCCATATCCACAGTGCAATGAGTATTTGGCCACTTTGCAAAAAGAGTGCAGTAAATCTGCTAACTCTTTTGAATTGGCACAGTCATTTAAGGTAGAAATCTTTTGCTTTAATAGTTCCAGAATGCGTTATTGATATTTTAACACATGGAACTGACAGTTGAGTGCGCTGATAGCTAAGGTTGCAGAGATGTATACTTTTTTTACCCCATCTGTCCAGAGCTCCGGAATCATTGTCAGAAGGAATAGGATTCTTTGTAGAACTAGCCTTAGCTCCTTTAGGTCCCTGTGTAATGACGTTCAGGACTGTAGCAGGATTTCTGTACAGGTATTTGTGAGAATCCGGTACTCTGCAATACTGGTCAGGTTTACTGGGAGCAGGTGGGAGGGCATCAGGGGCTAAGCTGGATTCATGGAAAACAACGTCCACCACTTCTAAGATGGGGGGGGTGGGGTGGCCAGGGGTCTGTGCTGGGGCAGATCTAGAAACTCACTCAGTCTTTTCTTAGACTGATGGAAGTCCTGAGAATCCCAGTGGAAATGTTCCCTGAGGGTGTGAAGGGTTTCTTAAAGGAAAGGTCTTCTTGTGGGGAGGCCGAAGGAATGGGATTTCTTTGCATCTGAATCCTCATAAGCAGTCAGACGTTGTTGTTCCTCTTCAAAATCTGAATAATCAGATTCCTCAGAATCCTGCTCTGTCATTATTTCAGGAAAAGGGTGTCTTTTCCTTTTAGACGTTGTGGCCTGACTACCCCCGATAAAGGAGATAAGATCCTTTGCCATCTTATGCATTTGGGTTTAGGGGTGGTTGAGCAGGAGTAAGATGGTGGCTAGAGGTAGATTTTCTAGGCCTGGCTTCTAGGCCTAAGAGTATCCACTGGTCTGAGAGAAACGGTAGCCAGATGAGATGTCTTTTTTTGTCTAGAATCGGTAATGCGAAAGGCCTCCTCAGAAGCTGGTGCCTGCGTCGCGGCTCTGGAACCCAAGAGAGGCAGAGACAACCAAAGGCTCAGAAGACTAAAAAAATTTTTGCGGCATACCAGACTCTGAAAGGGTCTCAGTAGAGGCCTGCGAATATATCATATTGGGCATCAGTGGCTGCGAAAGTGCCTCACTGAATCCCGGAGAACTGACAACCTGCTTAGCGGCAGCATCGTCAGAAGGCTTAGCCTTATGTGGTCTGTGTCTATCTTTATTTCTACATTTTTTCGGAATGTCTATGGATTGTTGGCTGACTGCCACCATTTCGGAATGCCAAGACGGAAGACGAAAATACCTATCTACAATAAGACCTCTCTGACTAATGGTTCTCGCGTTAAAGAGGGCACAGAACCGGCAATAGGGGATGTCGTGGTCTGGGCCTAAACAAGTGACGCAGTATGAATGGAAGTCTTGGTGTGGGATCGGCTATTCACAGGCGAGACAACTGTTAACTTTTTCGAACATCGGCTAGTGCAAGAAAAAAAGGATCCCCAACAGGGTACTTAGCCTAACTCTGGTAGCGACCGACCGGCACACTTGCGAACTTCTTCTGCTATGGGCTCCACGGCAAGAAAGACTAATGTAATGGTGTCGGCTGCCTTGCTTTATAGCACTAACGACCTGACGTCAGTCAACAAGCGACTGCAGCCGACAAAGAAAAAACCCCCGAGACTGGTATTTGGGCAGGCCAAGACATTCTTTTAAAAGAAGATAAGACTTTACTCTTCTAGATCATCAACATCATCTGCTGAATGATTAAGAAAATTTTTGCATCACAGGAACATCAATCCAACACAAACATTCATTATAAGAATCCATTCTAAGTCACATAGGTTTTCTCAAGACAACTAAATTAGGGTCCTATTTCATGATCCAATAACTGACAATCTACACACAATGGATTTAGGAATCAAACAATGTGCATTCTAATTTGGTTTCTGCAGACTCAAAATTTGATGATTAGATTAAGGACTTAATATAAAAAATATACTTACTGTAGCATATGCACAAGTCTAAACAATATACATTTAATGAGATTGTCCTGTGAGGGCTGAGGCTAAGGTTGCCACCCGTCCCGTTGTCAGCGGGACACTCACGGGTTGAGCTGCCTCATGCCGTTGCCCGCTGTGGAAAGTAGTGAGACTTGAAAAGTCCTGCTTTTCAATCGCACTGAATTGCCGTGGAAAAGCCGCAATTACTTCCGGCTTTTTCATGGCAATTCAGTTACGTCACCAACCCAGACCTGCAGGCAAAGCTGCTGCCTGTTGGGTCCGGGTGCTGTAATTCGTGCAGCAATTGGCTGCAATTCATGAAAGGGGTGGGGATTGGGGCAGGAAGAGCCCTGCAAAGATCACGGCTGTAGGAGCGCTTTGTTTTAAGCGCTTCTACAGCCGCTAAAAAAACGAGATTTTTTTTTTCTAACGAGCCAGTCAGCCATCCATCCATTCTTCCAGCCAGCCAGCCAGCCATCCATCCATTCATTCAGACAGCCATCCATTCATCCATCCATCCATCCATCCAGACAGCCATCTATCCATTCATTCAACCAGCCAGTTAACCATTCATTCAACCAGCCAGTCATCCATTCATTCAACCAGCCAGTCATCCATTCATTCAACCAGCCAACCATTCATGCAGCCAACCAGTCAGCCACCCATCCATTCAGCCAGCCATTCTTCCAACCAGCCAGCCAGCCATCCCTTCATGCAGCCAGCCAGTCAGCCATGCATCCCTTCATTTAGCCAGCCAGTCAGCCATGCATCCCTTCATGCAGCCAGCCAGTCAGCCATGCATCCCTTCATGCAGCCAGCCAGTCAGCCATGCATCCCTTCATGCATGCAGCCAGCCAGCCAGCCATCCATTCATTCAACCAGCCAACCATCCAATCATGCAGCCAGCCATCCATTCATGCAGCCAGCCATCCATCCATTCATCCATCCAGCTGCTACTCCCACCAACCAGCTAGCCACTTCCAGCAACCGGCCAGCCAGTCAGCTAGCCACTCCAGTGGTCAGCTAGCCACTTCAGCACCCAGCCAACCAACCACTCCAGCAGTCAGCTAGCTAGCCACTCCAGCAGCCAGCTGTCGTACCCATAACAGCATCTCCTTCACCGCTCCTGTGGTGATGTTATGGTAGAGGGTGTGGCCAGTGTCACATTGGCCAAACCACCATGTCCCACTTTGGCCCACTGAAAAGGTGGCAACCCTAGCTGAGGCACTAAGCTTAACTCTTTTATTCTTTTAATTTAAACTGTCAGGATCTTAATGGAGCAAACAGAATTAACTTGCTCAATGGAATTTTATTAAAATTTTTGTAGTGCAAGGAGTACGGTGATTATGCTCATATTCAGAAAAAGACAAATTAGTTAAAGCACTAGAGTGGAGCGAGACCTGATCTTAACAAATGTAAAGCACTTTCCTGCTTAATTTAAGGGTGGGTCTTGGGCTGCAATGTAAAATTTGCCAGTACTGATCAGCAAATGACAGCACCAGAACAAAATATCTGGTTCTGACTGCTGTCTGTACTGATAAGGTGTTCCTTCCTCTTTCAAACTTAGAAAGTAGTTAGAATAACAGCATGTGTGTTCCCCTGCGTTTTCTCTGAAGGATACAAACTCAAATGTATGTCACAATTCAGTGACTTCAATACTCTAATTTGTCAGAAAACCACAGACTTTATACTGAACAGACCAAACAAATGAGGCAAAAATCTCAACATTATGCAAAAATCCAGGCAATTTAGCGGCATAGGAAGGTGAGTGCCAATGTAAGGGACTGTGTTACACACTGCCTTTCGGACAGCACTCGCTAAGTGCTTTATGGCTCTTCTGTTTGACAGCAACTCTATATATAAGATGTTTCTGCTTGCTAAGTGTTTTTAAGATGTTTCTGCTTGCTAAGTGTTTTTTTTTGTAACTAATTTTTTTATCATTATTTTATTTATTTTTTTGGTTAACAACAGTAAGAAGATCCATACTGGAATTCTCTGTGCAAACATAGCTTTTTGGAGAAAAACACTAGCACCATCATTGTCTGACCTGACCCTTCATATTTTCTTAATCAGTCAAGGTTGGGACTTTAGACTTTATCTCAACCAGCTGTCAGCAGTGGGTTTCCACATGGGTCAGTTTTGGGCCACCTATTACTTGGAATATACTTCTCAGAAATTCAGGCCAAAACAGAGGGGTTGTGGCTGACTAAGTTTGCTGATGACTGCAAATTAGGTGCAATTATTCAATCCCTAAATTATGTCAATATACTTCAAGGACTTCCACAAACCAATGATTGGTGGCAAAGCCATGGACTCAACCAAATGCTAAAAAATGCATTATCATCAACTTTGATAAAAATGATATCCCTGCAGACTAAGATGTAAATAATAATACCCTACGTAATAACTCACTAGTGAGAGACTTGGGAATGCAAGTAGACTATAGCCAAAACTTTGATCACCAAGTGTCTACTGTGGTAAGGAAGGCATTCTACATTGCTCACCTCATTATCAAATGTATTGCCTAAAGAGGGAAAGATAAGTCCCATGTACTTGACCCTTGTCAGGCCAATAATTGTGTACAATGCTCCCATTGGTGTGTACCTTACCAGGCACCTGCAGCAACTTGAGAGACCTCGGAGACTTCTAACCAAGAAAATTCAGTGGCTCCAGCATGTCATACATGCACTCAGTAATGTGCAGACTACTTAGAGTAGACGTGTCTGGTCTACAGAGCAATCTCAGATCCAGACCTAATAGACATGCTGTACATCTGCAAGTCAAATGGCATAAAGGTCACTTGCTCCAGAGACCTTAACTTAGCTTGCAACTTAAATAGGACCTGCTGGAGAGACAGCTGTGTCTCTTAAATGTTGCCACTCCTCTGGAATAGCCTACCAATTCACATCAAACAGAGACGCTCTATGACCCTGTTTAAGTGCAGCCTGGATGACTGGATGGGAAACTTTAAAATTCCTTGCCGGGGATTTTACCTTTGACCCTCCTAGATATGAGCAGTCCTTGCTAACTAACATCTTGAGTTTAGGCTAGATCTTTTATATTGGGTATCTCTAGTATTATATCGGGTACACAAAGCTAGGCTTATAAAGACCTTTGGGTCAGTAGCCTAGTAAACACCTATGAAAGCTGGCAAAACACATTACAAAAAGCTAATCAGTAGTACATGAATTATGTGTTTTCAACATGAGATGCCAATCCATGTCTTCAGCATATAGTACACAGGTTATGATCAGCAACCTGATCAAAATCCTCTATACTGAGAGTGATACACAGCAGAGCAGCCTATAACTTTTATTGAACTGGATATCCAAGACGTACCACAAAAAAGTGAAGAGCTATTGGATTAAATTTTATCATTTTGAGCATGCAACAGCATCCAGAAGAAAAGGCTCAAAGCTGCTCTGCGATTGAAAGGATTTTTGGACTACTACTGAATGTCACTGTTGCACAGATACCACTGTCCACTTCATGCTGCACCAGTGAATTCTGGTACACAGCAGCATTGGGAAGGGGATATAAAACACAATGGAGAGAGAAAATTACTGAAGTATTTATGCAACTGCACCAAATAGACTGAATCAACCTGCTCAGAACAGAGTACTTAGTAATATCCAAACTGTAAGTTATAATTACAAAGCACCAATCATACCTGTCTACTTCTCAGATTTCGACTTAAATTGTAGATCTGTCCCTCTTAATCCCTCCTAAAACTGGTGACTTTTGAACAAAAGGTGGTGAATTACACTTAATAAATAACAAGCAGGACGGAGTGGGTGGAGAAGAGCGTCAGGAATGATTTGTGACAGACAAGTACCAGTAACAGTAAAAGGGAAGGTCTACAAGAGAGTAGTGATACCAGCCATGTTATATGGGTTGTAGACAGTGGCACTGACAAAAAGGCAGGAGTCAGAGCTTGACATGGCAGAGTTGAAGATGTTAAGATTTGCACTGGGTGTGACGAGGATGGACAGGATTAGGAATAAGTATATTAGAGGGTCAGCCCAGGTTGGAAGGTTTGGAGACAAAGCCAGAGAGGCAAGATTACATTGGTTTGGACATGCTGAGGAGGGATGTAGCGTATATTGGGGAAAAAGATGCTAAGGTTGAAGCTGCCAGGTAACAGGAAAAGAGGAAGGCCTAAGATAAGGTTTATGGATGTGGTGAGAGAAGACATGCAGGTGGTTGGTGTGACAGAGCAAGATGCAGAGGACAGGAAGAAATGGAAACAGTTGATCTGCTGTGGCGACCCCTAACGGGAGCAGCCGAAAGAAGATATACATTTTTTTACTTTAAGATAATGTATATTAATTTACATCCTCTTATTTGGTCAATTTCTCAAAGTATATCATTCTAATATTTTAAACAGTTTCCCTGACTGTCCCCGAATATTTCTCAATTTGTCCTGGATTCTGCTGAGATTTGTCCCGCTTCAGCTGAGATGGCAGGATTCCTTCGAGATTTGTCCCGCTTTGGCTGAAAAATATGCCACCAATAAACCATCTTTTCCACCAACTACTGTTTTCTTAGACACAGGCAATTTGACATGAAATTACTTCTCTTAATCAGGACAACAAGGACATGCAACTTGTTTAAGGTGACATTTCCCTGTCCACGGACATTAAAAGCCTTTTAAAACAATTTTTATAAAGTATGCATGCATTTCTAAGGTATCACAGTTGGAGGTTTTATTGGGTGTCTGGTACTTCATTTAAAAACTACATTTAACAGTTTTTTTTTTCTTTTGCAAACACAATGCCAGTATCCATCCTGCTGAAGCACTAATAATCAATGCTTCCCTTTAAAAGTCAGTTTAATTTAATCTCTTTTAAATGAATGGTAGCAAATGTTTACTTGGATATTATGAAAAAAAGTTATCGGGTACATTCGGAAATGTCAGATACTGAGCAAGTATAACTTGTCTATGGATGAAAGACCAGCCTTGAAGACTTGAAATACTGCTACGCAAGTATTACATCATAGGTAGAGATGGGTTACACACACCTTACCCTTCAACACTGAAGAATATTCAGTTATTAGAAATCTCTACCTTGAAAATTTAACAGTATTTTTTTTTTTTTTTGAAAAAGCTGAGGAAATAGGCGGGGATGATTTATAAAGGTCAACACTGTGTGTACACTTTCAGGTAACTTTTCTGAATTCAATAACAGCGCTGCCCAAAATGCTTTCTTTGTCTATTTTCAGAAAGGTTACACAAAGTGCACATGTAAGACTAGCTTTCAAGAGTCGCTCTCAGTGCAAGTCTACCCTGATTTAGAAAGACTTGCTCTCTGTGGGACTACTTCAGTGCAAGGCCCATCTATAAACAGGCTTACACTGGCAGCCAGATTCCAAAAGATCTGCCCTCGTTCTAAATAGTCACTTACACCGAGAGCAAGTTTTGTGGAATTGGGCCCACAGTGTACACTTTGCGGTAATCTTTATGAATCCCCGTCCCCAGGACTATTGCTGACAAACTGATAAATACCATAACAAACTGTGCTTGGATATTCCACATACTCCTCTGTTCTACTGCTTGCCCAGAATCCACAAAAACAAGTTAACCTTCAGTATAACCAAATCTCACAAGTTGGTGGACCCTTGGAATGTGTGTAGTACTACAGATTTTTTTTTTTTTTTTGCAAACTTTTGAAAGCCAGTCTGTAATTTCTTTAGGAACATAAAAATGTTGACTTGTCAGAAGGATTCTCTCCTTATAATGCCTGATGTCACTCGCCTGTATACATTTATTAGCTACTGTGCAGTCCTAACATTTTCCAGATATATTACATATTTATCAGTTAACATTTCTCTAACATGCAACATTTAGTTTTAATAGTGAGTTTTTTTAAAGAGCTGAGAAATGCTGTAATGTTGCCAATATTTGCCCCTGCTGTTAGAAAATTTTATTTAATGGCTTCCCTGATGAGAAACTTATTTAGAAAAAAAAGTTATGTACTTAACATAACGTTCCATCTGTGTTATCGATTTTCATTCCTCTACAACTAATGGGTTTAGATCTGAAGCATCAGATCCGACTTGGCCATTTGCAAAAGCTCTTGGCAATCCAAACTCTTGGGTTTCTCCCTTATCCATAATGCACCCTTCTCGTTACTGCAGACTTTGTTTGCAAGCACTAAAGAAGGACGTACTCTTACAATTTATACATATATGTATACAATTTAGATGGAGAAAAAGACAGTCTCAGAGACGAAGGGGCAATGCCACTTCTGGAGCTGGTAAAGGCATAAGGATGCAACCCAACTGTTATATCCTCTTACTATTCTAGAAGAAACCTAAAAAGGTTGGGGGTTGGTGGGACGGGGAGTCAAGGAGGAATGAACAACACAGATGGAACGTTATGGTAAAAACTTTACCTGATGTCAATTTTCATTCCTTCTTTGAATGATGGGACAGAGTCCCCAGCTACTTAGAACCATGGGAGGATTCAAAGGAAGGATATTTCTGAGCACCACTGAGCCAAAGGATACTCTACCTCTGGACACCACATCCACCTTATAATGAGAGATAAAGATGTGAGGGGAAGCCCAAATTGCTGCTGAACAAATATCATTCATGGAAATCCTTGAGTGGAAAAACTGAAGCGGTAGCTACAGCTCTGGTAGAATGAGCCCATACTTTATAAGGCAAGGCCATTTCTGTCTTGTTATAAAGGAGATACAGTCACCACATCAAACTTTTCATAAAAGAGTTTGTAATTCATATTGGGGGCTGGCAAGGGTAGTTGAAGAATCGACCACTGAGATGCCAGCATCCATTGGAGAATTCTCATGTGAAACTTGGCTAGCAGAACAAGGCTCATCACTGCTGCCATTGATCCCAGAGTTTGCAGTAGTAGGCAAGCTGAGGTTGCGGTACTGCAAAGTATCTGGAAGGGGTAAGAGAGGTTATTGTTGACCTTGTGTTTAGCAGAGCTCCTATGAATTCTAGAATTTGAGATGACTCTAGATTTCACTTCTCGAAATTTATGGTTATCCCTAATCTTGTGCAGCATGGATGACCTCTTCTTTTGCCATAATGAGTAGATGCCTGGTTGGAGTGGTAATGAGCCAGACATCTAAGTATGGAAACGCACGGAATCCTTGCATTCTCAAGTGAGCTGCTACCACTGCCATACATTTGATGAACACCCTGGGGGATGTGGTGAGGCCAAAGGTCAGTGGTCTGAATTGATGACGACTGGCTCCTAGCCACAAGAGTAAGAATATAATGGATTGCCTGTTTATTTTTGTATGATAGTACGCATCCTGGAGATCTATTAAGCACATCCAGTCATCCTTTTCTAGACATGAAGAATGGACTGAACCGTGACCATCCGGAAATCTGTCTTTTGAACAAATCTGTTTATATTGCTGATATCCAGAGATGGTCTCTAGTCCCCTGTTTTCTTTGGCACTAAAGAGAATCTTGAGTAAGTTCCTGATCTTTTCTGGTTTGGGGGGCCTCTTGGATGACTTTTGTCTAGCAGCTTTTGTATTTGTACGGCTGCTTGATCCCTCTGATTGGGTGGCACATCAGGGATATTCCTGGAGATTAAAGGAGAAAAGGAAAATGGAATTGTATATCCTCTGGATGTGATCCTCTGCAGCCAAGTATATTTTATCTCGACAGGTTCTCTGGTGCAGGGACAAACTAACCCAGATTGCCTCCAGAAGGGGACAATCGTGGCTCCATTCAGGAGTGCTGGACGGGTTTGCCAAAGAAAAATTCTCTGAACCTTTGATGCTGTGGTCCTCCGTCATGAGGACGTCTACCATTTGAGTTTCCCCCTCCGTCTCTGGGGCAAGACTCTCCACATGTCTCTTGGAAAGATCCTTGTGATTTTTTGAACCACAATTTTCCACCTCCCCGATGATTCCTCGAGAAGGATCTCTGGGGGGTAGAGAAACACACGCCCACAATAGAAAGGGTCTTTCTTTCCATCCTTATCACACATGAACAACATATCTTTTACTTTGCGGTCAAAAAGAGAGGTGCCATCAAAAGGAGCATTGACGACTGTAGACTTAAATGGGTCTGCAAAGTCAGACATGCTCAGCTAGGTGGGTCTCCTGATGGCTACGCTTGAACCCATTGCCCTTGAGGTTCCTTCTGCCACACTGGAAATAAGCCTCATGGACGAGTTTGATATCGATTGAAAGGTCGCCAGCTGTAATGTGATCCAGTCCTTCACCTCCTCAGACATGGTTCCTACAAGGGTATCCGAAAGTTCCTTTATCAGATCCCTTTGCAATCTGGTGAAATGTGCTAGGTACTTCAGGGACCTCAAGATGAAGGTCCCTGAAGCATAGACATGCGTCCAAACCTGTCCATGGTCCCAGACTCCTTGTCGGAGGGATGAACAGAGAAACTTTTATCAGATATTTCCTTCCTAGTGACCGTTGCTACAGCAATGGCGTCTACAAGGGGGCTCTTGGACCAGAACGGTCTTCTGGAAAGATCATGACTTTATAAGGCTTCTTTGGTATGGGCTCAATGGAGTTAGGCTCCTTCCATGAAACCAAACTTAGGACCTTGTCGGCAGGCAGAATCACCCAAAACATAGATGGGCCAGTAGCAAAGGCCTCAAGGAGCACAGATTCTTCTGATGGTTTGCTTGGCTTCCAGCCATCTCTCTGTTTTAGGATTTCAAGGATGTCTCTGAATGAGACAACTGCAGGAGGTGACCATAGGGATCCTTCGCCTTCCTCAAAATCCTCGTCTTCGGTGACAGAGTCAGGGAAATCCAGATGCTTCCTCTTAAATGTCCTCTTCCGAGGGACATCCTCGGTGTGGGATAATGTGGGGAGGCATCAGAAGAGGCAGAAATATCCAAATGGGTGTCCTGATGCTTTGGTAATGGCTACCCCTGTGGGAGGGTTAGTTGAGACTCCTGACACACAACAGGAGATACGGAACCCAAGGAAATAGGACCAGTCTGTGTCACTAAAGCTGACAGGGCTCTCTCCAAGGTCCTAAAGGCCAACTTTTCCAGAGAGGGATAGGAACCTGGGTATGAAAGGAGGGCTTTCTGATCCCTGGTCCCACCCTGCTCCAAGGAAAGCCACTCCAAAGCAGGAGGTGGGGCCGAACTAACCCTTTCCAAATCATCTCTGAGGTGCAGAGATGGCTCCAAAGCCCTCTGAGTCGACTGAAACATCTTGCATCAGACAGGGTAGAAACGGCTCTGAGAGCTCTCCAGATCCAACAGAGCAGGGGAGCTCAAAGCAAACTTCTGATCTGAGGATACGGCGATCTTCAGACCTGAAGACGATGGGCTTGGATGACTCAGGATCCAAGGGCTCCAAACCCAAGGAGGGAGTTAGAGAAGGAAGAGTCAAAGGTGGAGTTCTAGATACAAGGGCTTCCTGTCCCAAAGGGGTAGGAGCCAAACCAACGACTAGGAGGATCTGCGTCAAAAGCATCTGTCTCACTACTCTCTCTACATCTTCTACCGTAAGGCTCCTAGAAGAGCGAGAGGACTGCCTGGAGGGAGAGTCTGGTCTGTAAAGAAAAAGAGAAGGTACCCTTGACGGGATAGGGTCCACAAATGATGATTACCTGCCCTAGGCAGAGTGTCCAAAAAAGTAAGAGGACTGGGGGGGTCTTTGGAGTCAATGAATCTTGTACTTTCAGAGACCTCGGAGCCGAAGAAGCCGTCCGATCTGATGAGGTACTTTTTTTTTCCATCTGAGCCAAGGGGGTCAGATCCAACAACTTAACTGTTGTCTTTTTAGATGGATCAGAAGAAACTGACTGATCTGAAGAAGGCTTTTTGTACCTTTCTCCAAAGTCTTTGATGAAACTGAAGAAGAGCTCAGGGATGACTTAGGCAACTTTTTGAAAGTTTCTCCAGAAATGGCTTCACTGAAGGAGGACGGTAAAAGTCCCTTCAAGATTAATGTATTTTTGTGCTCTACCAATGCACGGGGATTAAAGAAATTGGTAATTGCACAACACAATTGCAGGTGAAGGGGCCAAGATAATTGACCCAAAGAGTGTGTGTGGCAGAAAAAGGAATCTTTTGGCCACATTTCCCACACTTCTTAAACCCTGCTGGTGTTTTCTCTTTCTCAGCCATGACACACAAACACCACTGTACAGGAAGGACTGTAAATAATCTACAGAAAGGCTTAAACACAACAAAAAAATAAAATGTAGAAAAGCTTAATATTATGTATATATAATTTTTTTTAAAAAACTAGTAAGGGAGGAAAAAAGGGGAAAAGGGACTACCTACAAAGGTAGCAAGGCTATGTTACAACATAGAAGGTAAGGGAGAAAAAAGTGCAGATGAGAAACTAATGACAGTAACAAAGAGTACGCTAGTACAAAGATAAGAAATTTAAGATAGCTGAAGAAATTTACGATAGAACCCCCCCCCCAACAAAAATCACACTTATCTTATAAAGCTTGAGAATGAAATAACCATGTCTTTCACCTAGAGGCTGCAAAGAAGATCTGAGGTAATGGGAGGATACATTATGGGTAAGGAGGAAGCTCGAGAGTTTGGACTGCCACGAGGTTTTACAAGTCGAGTTGGATCCCACACCTCAGATCCAAACTCATCAGTCAAGAATGGAATGAAAATTGACAAGATCAGATCAATGCTTTCTGTGATGATATGACATTTTATAAGATGTACAATTTTTTTTTATCATTAAAGGCCCAACTGAAAGGTCTGACTGCTTTTTTATTGAAGAGAAATGTGTGCACAGTGAAACTTTCAACACCTGGTAATATTCCGTTACAAGCACACTGTTTGTCTTTTCGGCTTTTTCCCAGGTTAGGGGTCACCACAGCAGAACTCCGGTCGGCTAATGACTAGCAGCAGATTTTTAAGGTGCCGAGTTGCCAGCCCGACCCACAACCTTCAGCAAAGGCACGCAGATTCACACGTCTTTCGGAGGCTACTCAACTGCAGGGAGGACATGCAGACTCCACACAGAAGGCACTCCAGCCGAGAATCGAACAGGAGGAACCTCTTGTTGTGAAGCAACAATGCTACCGCTGTACCACCATGGCTTATTCCATAACAAGCACACTAACGGTTCTTATTGTCAAAGGTCCTAGAGAATGCTTTTTTTTTTTTTAAATAGGTTCAGTGTTTTCTTTGGGCGTCTCTTTAATAAAAGAACATGCAAGAATCTAAAATAAATTCCTTCAAATTTGAATTTACATTAAATACGGTAAAACCATGACTGCTATACACAGCAGACCTATGCTAACATCCTACATGCCCACCATGGCACATATAGGGCATTTAGTTAGAGCCTTGCTCTTGACAGCCCACAGGATTTCATCACATTGCTTTTGATACTGTTGGCAGATTGCAGTCTAGAGGATACACTAGCAGTAATTTGGAGCACTCCTTTATCAAAACTGTCAGATTCAGTGAAGCTAGGACCTCAGGGAATTTTGTGATGAACTGTCACATGTACAACACTGTTCTTAACAGACTCTGTCCATTTTATGACTCATTCTGTCCCATTCATTTCCAGAATACTTACAGAAATAATGGCATATCATCCTCAGTCTTGATACACGGAGAAACATTTTGCAGCCTTGTCAAGATTTACTATATGGACTTCCTCAGTTTGATGGATCATTTAATCAAGTTTCCCAGTTCTATTACTAACCAGTTTTAGTGGTCTGCAAGTGTTGCTCCATTTGCCATACAGGAATCATGCTACCACACATTGTATTAATGGACAAACTTTCACTATTAAAATGTACAAATGCTCTTATAATCAAGAGTTGGTTTATACTTTGTGTTGTCTGCATGAGTTTTATACGGGTCAAACTAGTCATCAGTTTAGGAAATTCACAGTGGATCACTTGAGACATAGTACAGTTGTGTACCTACCATAAATGTAGATGTTCGAGTGTATTCACTGTTGCAGTCATCACACTTGGGTTATCCTGCTGGCAGGCTACCTGCAGTCGGCCTGAATTCCAAAGTCTAGGTCCGGCGTCAGTTGCTGTCGCCTCTTCCCTGACGTCAGTGCGCCAGGGGTATAAAAGATGCAGCCGACGCCATTTTCTTCAGTTTTTCTTGCCCCAGATGTCAGGTGCCCCCAAATAGGAAGGCTAAAAATTATGCCAATAAGTATGCATGCAGTAAAATAAACATTTCTTTCCTCTACAAGCAAATACATCACATAGGTTGTATAGGATAGAGAAGTACAGATAAGTCCCAGCAAAGAAAAAAAGAAAAGGGGGATGGTGGGTAACCATGGACTGCAACAGTGAATACACTCTAACATCTACATTTATATGGTAGGTACACAACTGTACTATGTTCATCGTGTTTCACTACTGCAGTCATTACACTTGGGTTGAATCCCAAAGCTGAGGTTGGGTGGTTGGGTCTAAATAGGATTCAGAGAGGCTATAAGGCCCTGCAGAACTGCAATGGCAAAGCCTGCTCTGGATTTAGGGTAGAGAGGTAAGTGGTAGTGCTTGGTAAAAGTGTGCACCGAGCTCCAGGTTGCAGCCTCTAAAATGTCTTTGGTTGGTACTCCTCTGAGGAAGGCTGCTGAAGTGGCTGTTGCTCTGGTTGAATGTGGCCTAATGCCCTTAGGAACTGATTTGCCATGTTGTGAATAGCAGAAATGAATACAGTGGCCTATCCATTTAGAAATGGTCTGCTTTGAGATGGCCTTTCCTTGTGTTGCTGCAGCATATGCCACTAAGAATTGCTCAGTCTTTCTGAAAGCTTTAGTTCTGTCCAAGTAGAAGCGTAGCTGTCTGTGAATGTCCAAAGAATGCAGGAGTCTCTCACCCTTATTCTGTGGGTTTTGGATAAAAAGTAGGCAAATGAATGGTTTGGTTAAGGGCCACACTGGACACTACCTTAGGCATAAAAGTGGGGTTAGTCCTCAGAGAAACCCTGTCTGGATGGAAGATGACAAAAGGTTCCACAGCCATGAGTGCCTGTAACTCTGAGACTCGTCTTGCAGAGGTTATTGCTAGGAGCAGAGCTGTTTTCCAAGATAAGAACTTTATTCCAGCTGAATTGGCTGGCTCAAAGGCGGTAGTGTGAGTTTTTCCAAGACATAATTAAGGTCCCATGCAGGTATTGGTGCTCTCCTTGGGGTTCTTATGTTTTTGGCCCCTCTGAGGTACTGCTTTAGCAACGGATGTGAAAAAATTGGTGGTTCCGTATTATAATGAGCTGAAATGGCTGAGGCATGGACTTTAATTGATGAAAAAGATAGGCCTTTGTCCAGCATCTCAGTTAGGTATTGTAAAACCTGAGGAATATTTGGTGCAAATGTGTCAATGCCTTGTGCCTGGTTCCAAGCACAGAATCTTTTCCATTTTTCTGCATGAGATTTCCTGGTACTGGGCCTCCTGGCATCCAAAATAACATCCATCACTGCTTTAGAGAGAGGTGTGTTCTGAATGGCTACATTATCTGCCATGCTGCCAGATTTAGGATTCTGAGTTGGCTGTGTAGAATCTGATTGTGTCGTTGAGTCAGTAAGTGAGGAATTAAGAGGCAATGTCCAGGCTGGGCCCTGAGACAAGCTCTTTAGGAATGGGTACCAGTGCTGGCGGGGCCAGTCTGGAGCAATCAGAATCACTTTTGGCTTCTCTTGTCTGACCTTTAGGAGTACCTTGGGGAGGAGAAGCAGAGGAGGAAAGGCATAAACGGTTAGGTTTTTCCAGCTGAATGATAGAGCATCCACTTTTCATGCTTGCTTGTGATAAGTCCTTGTGCAGAATCTCTGTAGTTGGCAGTTGTGAGGGGAGGCAAATAGATCTATGTCTGGGCATCCCCATTTCTTTGTTATTATGCTGACGACTTGTGGATCCAGTTTCCACTCGTGGGGATCTGTGAGGTTTCTGCTTAGTTCGTCTGCCAGAATATTTTTCTTTCCTGGCAGGAATTGTGCTTGCAGGTGTACTTGAAAAGTCAATGCTGTGTCCCACAAGGTCATGGCCTGTCTGCAGAGAGGTACGAATGTGTGCCTCCCTGCTTGTTTATGTACCACATGACTGTAGTATTGTCCGTCCTTATTAGTAGTTGTCCTGGATGAAGTAGATCCTTGAAAGCTGTCAGGGCATTTTGAACAGCTAGCATCTCTTTTTGATTGATATGAAGATGCATTTGGCTTGTGGGCCATGTGCCCTGAATACATTTTCCTGCCATGTGGGCCCCCCAGGCATAATCTGATGCATCTGTTGTTATTGTCTGCCTTGTTGTGGTGACAGGCCTGTGTCCAGCATCGAAACTCCTGTTGCAGGCAAGGAATGAGGGTAATTAATGTTTCCAGACTGTGACAATGCTGAGTCCAAACAAACACTTTTTAGATACCATTGTAGTTTCTTCATATGCAGTCTGGCATATAGAATTAGCAGAATGCAGGATGCCATGAAGCCCAAAGCCTGCAGAATTTTCCTTGCAGATAACTGGGTCTTTGTTGCCAACATTTTGAAGTAAGAAGTCGGTTGCCTTTGTTTGTCTGGCGTGAGATAAGCCATCTGGGCAGTTGTATTTAAGCTTGCACCCAGGAATATTATCTCTTGAGAGGGTAATAGTTTTGATTTATTTTCGTTTACTGTGTACCCAAGGCAAATTAATAATCTTTTTACAAATGCCAGATGGTTTAGTAGAATGTCCTTGTTCTCTGCTTGAATAAGGCAATCATCCAAGTAAGGATATATTTGAATTCCTCATTGTCTGCAAAATGCAATTACTGGTGCCAGGCATTTTGTGAAGACCGTGGGCTTTGTCCTTTCTGGGTACCAAGAAAAGTCTTGAGTAAAATCCTTGCCCCTGCTCTTGCTGTGGTACTCGCTGAATGGCCCTCATGTCCATGAGGGATGAAACTTGTTTTTGTGCCTCTGCCCATTGATTGTGTGGCAGGTCTGGCATACCTTTTGCCCTTGGCAGGGTATGAAAGTAGAACCTGTAGCCCTGGGACACTATATTCAAGACCCATTTGTCCTGGGTGATCATGTGCCAATTTGGAGAAAAAAGTGCTAGCTTTCCCCCTAAGGGGGCTGCCAAAAGATAAGTGCTTGGTGCTGGCAGAGGGAAGTAATTGGGACTGTTTCCTGTATGGCTGTGATTTGTCTTCTCCACTTTTGGAGGTAGAAGCGCCCCACTGTTTAGGCCTGTATGAGCCCTGGGGCTGGGATCTGCCTCTGGGGCGTCTGTATCTGCCTCTATGGCCTGTCTGACATTGCAAAGGACCAATTCTTTGCAGGCCAGTTCCTGCTAAATCTGGGTGGCTGTACCTGTAAGAAATCCTTTACTGTTTGCATAGATGTCGCTTTGTCCTCCATTTTTTTCAACACCTCCACTGCTTTAACACCAAATAAAGTATCATGCTGTAATGGAGCATCTAGTAATTTTGCTTTAACATGATCAGGCAGATTCTGTTCCTTTAACCAAGCATGCCTCCTAATGACAGAACCCGTAACTGCGGCCCTGCAAGAGGCCTCCAAAGAATCAAAACCACATTGCAATGTATGCTTTCCCACTTGTTCAGTAGCAAGCAATAAATCCTGCATTTCCTTATTTTCTGCACAATCAGAATTTGACAAAATTTAAGCAGTGACATTAAATATTGCTGATATTTAAGCATATGAAATTGACAGTTTAAAGCCCTCACAGCCAAAGTAGCAGAAGTGTAAACCTTTTTCCCCATCTGTCTAGCGCCCTTGAATCCCTGTCAGAGGGGATAGGATTTTTTGCAGTAGAAGCCTTGACCCCTTTGGGACCCTGAGAAATAGTTTCTGGGTCAGCAGCAGGGTTTTCATAAAGGAATTTATGTGAATCTGGAACCCTGTAGTATCTGTCTGGTTTAACAGGGGCAGGGGGTAAAGAATCAGGAGAAAGGCCGGATTCTGAAAATACATCTACAAAGTCTAACACAGGAGGAATAGCCAGAGGTCTGTGTTGAGGTAGTAAAAGAAAATCTCAAAACCTTTTCTTAGATTCTGAATAGTCTTGGCTCTCCCAATGGAAGTGCTCCCTCATGGTATGCAGGGTTTCCCCAAAAGAATAGTCCTCAGGCGGGGATGCTGAAGGGATAGATTCTTCAGCATCAGAATCCTCATAAGGAGGAAGAGAGTATTATTGTTTAGAGGAGGAATCAGAGGAAATGGAAACCTGATCTGAAGATTCATGTTCTGCCTCTTGCCTAGGCCTCTTGTCAGGAAGGGGATGGGAACCCCTGATCAATGTAATTAGGTCTTCGGCCATTTTGAGCATCTGTTTTTTAGGCATGAAAGTCTGTCCAGGAGAATGATCTACTTGTTTCTTTGTCTTTAGAGCTGCTTTAGTCTTTGTTTTGGAAGCTGAAGTAGGCTTTACATATAACTGTGTAGGTCTGAAAACACCCTCAGAAACCGATGCCTGCTCAGCGGCTCCAGACCCATCTGAGGGAATAGTTTCCAAGCGTCCAATACCTTTAGTATCCAGAGGCCTAGCTGGCTCCACGTGGAAGTCGTCAGTAGCCTGTGGCTCTGAGGTAGAGGGCGTCAGGGGCTGCGAAAGTGCCTCACTGAGTACCGGCGAACTGGCGACTGGCTTAGCGGAAGCCTCGTCAGTTTTGGACCTCGGATGCCTGTCTTTCTTTTTCCCCTGTGCTTTTTAGAACCTCCGGTCGTCGGTTGTTCCGACGGCATTATATAATTGAATCTTCGGCCAAAGTAATGAAAAGCAAAATCGTACCGACGCTTAATAGTACGTTGGTTAAATCTAGCACAAAACCGACAGCTAGCAATGTTGTGATCAGGGCCTAGGCAAGGAATACAGTAAGAGTGAAAATCCTTATGAGGTATTTGCTTCCCACAAGAAATACAATTGTTAACTTTTTCTGACATCAGTCTGGAGCAAGAAAAAAGTTTCCCCAATGGGGTACTTAGCTTTAGTGAAGACTTCAGATCTGAAATTTGTCTGAAAATCTCAGGAGTCTGCCGACCGGCACTTGCAAACTGCTTTTGCTTCGGGCACTGCGCGGCAAAAAAGACTGAAGAAAATGGCGTCGGCTGCATCTTTTATACCCCTGGAGCACTGACGTCAGGGAAGAGGCGACAGCAACTGACGCCGGACCCAGACTTTGGAATTCAGGCCGACTGCGGGTAGCATGCCAGCAGGATAACCCTAGTGTAAGGACTGCAACAGTGAAACACGACGAACATCTGTAGTTTTGCCAGTCCAGTAGCACTTGTTGGAACACTCAAATAATTAACTTTTTAGGAAAGTTTATGTTTCTTGGATCTGATTATTACTCCAAAGTACATGGTCCTTGTTTTAAGGAGTCAGTGTACTGAAAAGGCCACTGGTTTTACTAATTTCGCAATGTTTCACAGACATCGTTACTAAGAGAGGACTGGTATATATTTACTTATCTATTTAACATTTGTTGAGCATGAAAGGCAGACTAGGACACAGCCTGTTTTCAGTGGAGGTCAGGGTAGAAACACTTCAAATGCATGTCTTTGTGCTTACAATATTCTACCACCAAAAGGCCTTAATGAGCTCAGCATGAGTGTTTATAATTTATAAGAAATTATGAATTGATTTACTCACTTATGTGTTTTATAGATTTCCACTTGTACCATATCCACGGCCTTTCAACAAGGTGCCTTTATTTTTTAATGGTTCAGTGTATCTGCACTGGTATGTTTTCATAGATTCCTTTTTGGTAGATAAGTTGCCTTCCTCCCTTGTTTTTAACCTTAGAGAGAGAGTATGCCAAGGTACTAGTTTGCTGGATGTACTATTTAAAAAGTTCATTACTTTAACTCAATATTGGACTTCTTCTGTGCGTGTTTCTTTTCAAGACAACTAACGACATGGCAACCACTGAAGTAGCAGCAATAATAGTTTGAGTACATTTCAATGTACTCAAGTGTACGGCTCTAATTTTACCTACTGCAGCAACATGTTAATACTGAAATACACTGCATGTTTTCCTGCAGCTTCTTTAAAAACATAACTTTTATTAACACACTGTGTTGGCCAAATAATGAAATCACCTAATATTTAAAATACATGTGTATGCTTTCTTGTCGAATCAGCCTAGTAGCCTAAAATATTTACCAAATGGCGATGCTGTCTGAGGTACATCTTTACCAGTCTGATTAGAAGTACACAGAAAAAGTAGCAGAGATCTGGATTGTGGGTGTTATGTAAATTGTGACTATCGAAAGGAGTTCAGACATTCTGTCAGGCTTCTTTGGGACAGCAGAATACCAGCAGACTATATGATTTTAAAATATCTTTAAATTATTACATAATAAAGTGGAAGCAATGCCTACTCTAGATCTGGAAGCCTCATCATCTCAGTCTCTCTTTTCAGATGGAGAATAATTGCCTACAGGACAAATAAAACATTTCCTTTACATAATTTAAGGTATCCATAAAAGAAATACCTCCCGGAACAGATTCTGAATACTGGCAGGAAGGATTCTCTCTGTAAGAATCCACAAGAGGAAGAAGGTTGAATCTGGCAAATAAAAAATAATTAACAACAAAATATTTACACATCTCTGTTCAATCTAGAGTTCTAACTTAGGTCTGTTCTGTTTTAATGCATTTTCATGAACAATATCTGAAATAGTCTCTATCAAAGGTTCTGTACTCAAAGGAGGGTTAAATAAGTATACAGGCTGAATTAGGTGAAGACGTGGAATAAGTGCGAGTCTGAACCAAGTTGAAATCCCTCCCACTCTGATGCAGTATGTAAAGCAATAAAAGTGGCAAGATGTGAAGAGGACTCCTGGCAATGGTGGCTATACACGAGGGTCTTGTACAAATGGAAAGGTTCAAATGAACACTGCCAGGGTTCCAGCTAACGCCTTCAAAAGGAATACAATACTGTTGATGCGGGAGAGTGGGATAAAGACACAGCTAGGAAAGGTAAAACCCAAATGTTATGATTTCCTGTTACAGTGACTCTTGACAAAGGAGATTAAGTAATAAACAAGGACCTCCTAATTGACTTGCTGATCCTGGACAGAGAAACCACCTGCTCACGGTGGAGAGATGGACGAAATCTGTAACTCAACAAAGAGGGTCTATAATATTAGATATAGCAGAAGTAATTTTATCAATTGATCTATAAAAGTACCTGCCCTGATTGTCTCTATGGTTGCAATGAAACTAGAGTAGTGCCACCAGTACAGAAAGAAATGGAGGACAGTCAAAAAGCAAGGTTCAGATGGTTATAACTTCAAGTAAGATTATAAAGAAAGCCCAACTCACAGATGAGAAATACAATTCTTGTGTGTGCACCAAATACTATGTGGCAGTGATACAGATGTCTGCACTGAAAATATGTTTGAAGCAAGCAATGGAGATAGCCGCTCTCTTAGGGGAGTAGGCTTTGGACATCATATTTTCCATTGGGTGGTTAGGCACCTAATAGCAAGATGATGGGGTGGTTGGCAGTTCAGAATTTGTTTAGTTCTCCTCCCGGAGTGAAAGCAATAAAAAAATCATCTTCTTGAACTCATAATCCCACTTTAGATCAAATCTGAGCAGACAAAGCACATCCAAGGGTTAATCCCATTCCCATGATTTCTACTTGAGTTAAGATATCAGAACGATGAATTGACTGGTTATGGGACAATTTGTAAACCATGTTTGCAAGCCTTGTGCAAACCCAAATAATGTTCCATACATATAAGGCTTAAAGCTTGAAATTCCTGCATAGAGAAGTCATGGCCACTATGAAATGCATTTTCCAAGAGAGAAGCTTGAAATCTACCAAGCAAATAAATTCATGAAGTTCATATTTCAAGGTAGAAAGGAGTTCTTCAATGACAGGAACTGCCTGACCAGCTAGTGTTGGGTCAAAAACCTTGCCCTCCACATGGCTGTGATGTATAAAGACAGTGGAGACCCTCACCTTGACTGATGAATAAAAATGGAGGTCTCAATCATATAGGCATTCGACAATTCAGAATCGCTTGCAAATTATGGATATATCCCCATTTCACACAAATGGGGACTGTTTCGTCTTGGAGCCATTTCACCCAAATAAGATCTGCTGCTACTTGAAAGCAAAGTCTGCTTAGTGGAATGCTTCCTAGCAAACTTCAATCACCTCTAAGTTCCCAGTTAGATGTTCCAAAAGAGTCAAAGGTGTTCTGGAACTTCATCAGCTCCCTAAAAAATACTTTCAAACAACTCCCAACTCATCCTAATACAACACATTAGGCACCCTCAAGGACATCATAACGCATTGCCCCAGTTTCAAAAGGCATCATCATCAACATCAAACATACCATCATCCCAGCATAATTTTAATCCAAATAATGCCCTCTCTTCTACTTCAAATCATTCACATCAAACCAAGTAAAAGTAGTTCTTGAGCAACCCCATTAACAATAAGATCCTAAGCCTACACCAATTATATCTAAGGTCCTGAAATTGGTAGCACCTCTGACTGCAAAGCCTTTAGCCAATACCTACAAATTCATAAGAAATAGTCACCCCTTGCTGACAACATACAAATATTACATTCATAGCAACAGTTCCATGCCCCAAAACTCCATCTAATTTTAGACATGTAAGCATATTTTCTTCACTAGCAAAGGTACTGGAAGAACCGCTGTATGACATACTAATAAAAAAGTTCTAAGTATAAACTTGTTGATAAAGATCAACATGGTTTCAGACCAGGCTACAACAAGCTATACACACAGTGACAAACTGTATTTGCGGCTATGCTTAAAATGGCATCTAGCTGGAGCTGCATTTACAGATATCTCTAAAGTACTTCTGAATCCATCAGCATTATCAACCACTTCAGATTCTAACACAAATTAGACTGGGTAGCCCTGTAGTCGGATGGCTATAATCTGACCTTCAACAAAACTTTCATACTTACTTCAGTAATATCTCAGCAGAAATAGTTCATTCAAAGCAGGAATTCCATAATGCTCGGTGCTAGTTTAATTGCTTTTCCCATATTCATCAAAAATTTACAGTCGTCGCTGTCCTCAATCAATTACACTTGTATGCTGACGATATGATTATCCTATATGCTCCCTTTCAAATCACTAAAATACCGTGCATGCGAACTTTAATTTTCTGTGGAACTGGCTAGTGAACCAGCAATCTCATTATAAACGCAAACAAATCTTTCACCATGTTATTTGGCACTAGAAAAAAGACAAAACCAGCACAGACTCATTGCCCTCTCAATAAGCAGTTCTCTATTCCTATACAGACAGTGACCCTCTAAAAAGAGTATTACAAAGAAGTTATGTACTCACCATAACGTTCCATGTTTGTAGTCCATCTCGCCCTTCATTCTTACATATGGGATTGGAGCCGATCCTCTGCTCCGACTCGGCCTATTTACAAGCTGGAAGACTTCTGGTTGGCTCATGACTAGGTAGGTATCCTATGGTGCACCAGTATAATCCCCAGATCTCGTTTGCCACGTCGACGAGTTCGGCTGTGCTTCTCCTTGGCTCTGGCTAAGTTTTTCAAATTTATTCAAGTTTATTCAAAATTTTGGATATTCTCCTGTCTTACCTTTAATATATCACTGTATAGTCATAGTTAGAAAGGTTTGCAAGTTAGGATAGTTGGCGTTTATTAGTGCGCCGTTTGTGTGCAATTTCTTTTAGTACAGTTGGCCTTTTGGCTTTATAATACTTGGTATCCAGTGTGCCAGTTTCTCTTGTTTAACTTTTTGATATTAGTAATTGTAGATGCCTTTTGCACTCAGACTGTGTGTGTTGTTTCATAGTCATAAGTTTTAGTTTTTTTGTGGATTTCAGCTTGCTAATTTTATTAGTGTTGCAAACAGAAGGAGGTTCTGTTCACCTTGTTTAGTAAATTCAAAAATGTACACTTTATTCCTGTTTTGTGTGTGCACAAGTTTTTCTTATTGTTCTATCTCCCCTAGGTCTGTTTAAGTTAGAAGACCTAGTTTTCCTTCCCTTATTCCTGCCCGGGCTAGGCCCATTTAAGTTAGAGGACCTAGTCCTCTCTGTGTGTGTGTGTGTGTGTGTGTGTGTGTGTGTGTGTGTGTGTGTATGAGCTCATCTTCTGTGAGAATGTCTAAGGAAAGCAAGGACCATAAGCCATCTGGCTTTAAAAAATGCATAAAATGCTCACAGATGTCTATAACGGATGGCCACAGTAACTGCGTTTATTGTCTTGGGGCCATCCACTTACAGAAAACTTGCTTATTTTGCCACTCTTTCAGTGCTAGGGTGTTGCAAGAAAGAAAAAATAAACTCGTCCTAAAAAGTCTCCTAAAACCTTCCTTTGAGGAAGATCTGGCTAGCTCTTCCTCCTCTGCTAAATCTCAGGGATCTAAAAAGGAAAAGTCCAAGTCCTCTAAGAGGCCCTCCCTTGCACCGGCTGGTGTCTCGGAGCAACCTCTTAAAATGACTAAGTCTGATGAATCTACTGTCTCTTCGCCTCCACAGAGTTCAGAGATGATTAAGAGTTGTACTGTGATTACAGGGTCAGCGCCAAGTAGCTCGGAGTTGACCTCAGAGTATTTTATGGAGCCGGTCTACAGAACCTCCACCAGTCTCCCCTACACTGAAATCACCAATACTGCAGAGATCCCATTCTCCTATTCTGTACTCCAGGTCTTCTAGGAGTTTATCGGAAGAAGATGTGGAGAGGGTAGTGCTGAGACTTTTGAAGTAGTTTGCCTTACCAAAATTGTTGTTGGCTCTGACAGTTGGTTCTGGGGCCAATTGAGTCCGTTAAGCCCCCTTCAGTCATTCCTCCTCCGAGCCATGCTGGCCTTTCGGAGCCAGAGTGTATGGTACAGCTGGTGGAACCCTCGGCTCCAGCCCCCCCCCCCGTAGCTGTTTCGGAGCAGAGTTCCGCTCAGACACACTGTGCCGTCTGTGGTGTCTAGGAGCCGAAGCTCTCCGGACAGCCCTGACAGGGACGCCTGGAACCGAACCACTTTGGTTCCAAGCCTTCTTCTCGGCGTGTTGGCGAGGGTGAGTTCAGATCCTACGTCTATCTCGAAGCTGATGTCTCTGGAACCAATGGCATCCTCTGTCTCCTTGGAGCTGAGGAGGTCTTTGGAGCCCAACAGGTTGGCATTCGAGATGATGAGGAGTATGCTGTCCTGATCTTCAGCTCCTACCAGGGGTACTGACACTCTTCCCCCTAGGGCACCTACTTCTGTCTTAGCTCCTACTCTCTCCTTGGACAGCAGAGACCCGCATCCTCAGGAGCCACGGGCTGGTGGCCCCCACTCTTCCGAGACCTCCCCGGAAGAGAACATGTAAGAGGAAGCATGTAGACTCCAAGGATGAGTCTCTGACCTCTGACACTGACCTCGAGGAGTCAGAAGTGCCCCCCAAATCATCCTCTGATGTCTCCTTCGTAGACATTCTGGAAATCCTTAAACAGAGGTGCGGCTGTCCCACGGTCACCCTTTCTGATGAGGAGTCAGTGTACCTGAAGGCTTTCAGGTCTCAACCTTCAGCCTTCTTGGGTGTCTCCACCCTTCGACGAACTAATGGAGCTAGTTAGTCGAAAGGTGTGGGATACTCCTGATGTCGTGGAGCCAGTCCCCAGGAGACCAAATAAGTTTTTCTATACCCCCACGAACTGAACTTTTGTCTAAAGGTGTTCCCATACATGGTGATGGCTGCGGCCACTAAGAAGGAGCTAGCAGAAACAACTTCTGCTCATCCACCGAATAAGGAGTCTCGAACGATGGACAGATACGGGAAGAGTATCTTCTCTTCAGCGGCATTTACCCTTAGATCGCTGAACTACCTTACACACTTCACAAGGCTTCAAAGAGATCTCCTTAAGGAGTTAAGAGATTCTCTACAAGGTACATGTACTGAGGGAGTCCTTGACAAGGTGTCTGCCCAGTTGTCCACCTTGAACTGTATCGTCAACCCGTCCATGAGGCTCATCTCATATGCAGCCGATGGAGCGAGTAGAGCAGTGGGTTCAGGAATTTCCCTAAGGTGTCATTCCTGGATGCGTTTGTGTAATTTTGTGGAACCATTCAAGTCTACCTTTACCAACGCCCCTTTCGACGGTTCCTCATTGTTTGGACCCAAGGTAAAGGACATGCTCACCCGGTGCGAGCAAGAAGGAAAAACACTCTCTGCTGTGGGAGTACGTTTTACTGTACCCTCTAGGCCATACCCAAAGGGTCAGAGTGGCGGTAAAATGTGGTTCAAGAAGTCCCAGAGGTTTTTCCAGGATGCACAGGGTGACTCCTTCTTCAGAGACAGAGGAGGAGGAGGAAATGGTAGACATCGCCCTAGAGGCAGGGGTGGACCGCAAAACCAGGGAGGTTGTGATTCCTTTCGGGGCTGGCCTTACCAGCGCTCCTGATGTGGGGCCCAACTGTGCTTCTCTGGGACAGGTCGGGGGTCGCATTTCTTTGTATCCAGAAGCCTGGCTAAGTAACACTCAAGACAAATGGGTACAAAGAATTATTACCAGAGGTTATATCATATCCTTTTCTCTTCCACCTTTTGTTCCCAAAAGGATCCTGGATGTTCTACCCAATCCCAGGGATCAGGCAACTGTGGAGGTCAACAAGTTGCTGTCAAAAAGAGTCATCCAAACCGTCCCATCAGACCAAATAGGATCCGGAACTTACTCCGGATTCTTTTTAGTGCCAAAACGTACAGGGGACTGGAGGCCCATCTTGGACCTCAGCAGATTGAATGAATCAGTAAGGAAGGACAAGTTCCGGATGGTGACACTGCAGTCTATACTCCAGTTATTAGGGAAAGACAATTGGATGCACTCAATAGCTCTCCAAGACACCTACTACCACATAAAAATGTTCAGGGCATCGAGGAGTCATCTACGCTTCTCGCACACAAACGGCACACTAATAAACGCTAACTATCCTAACTTGCAAACCACACTATGACTATACAATGATATATTAAAGGTAAGACAGGAGAATATCCAAAAATTTTGAATAAACTTGAATAAATTTGAAAAACGTAGCCAGAGCCAAGGAGAAGCGCAACCAAACTCGTCGACGTGGCAAATGAGATCTGGGGATTGTACTGGTGCACCATGGGATACCTACCTAGCCACGAGACAACCAGAAGTCTTCCAGCTTGTAAATAGGCCGAGTCAGAGCCGAGGATAGTCTCCAATCCCATATGTAAGAATGAAGGCGAGATAGGACTACAGAACATCTTGATTAACATTGCCACTTCACATCTCATGTAATTTCCACAGTAGGCAAGACAATTAAGGACCATTACATGGTTCTGCACATTTTCATTTCTAACATGTTTCTTCTATATTTTTTGATACTAGCACTCTAAAATATCACCACTGCTACTTTAAATCCTCAGTTTGACCGTTTCTCTCACCCCTGTACTTGCAGCTCCAGTACAGTGAGCCATCTTCCAGCTTCTAATATTCTCGCGGTGCTGTTTTCATTGTAACGGCAATGCAAGGGCTTGGTAATAATGCCCTTCGTTTTTTTGTTTTTTTTCTTTTCCCCCTATGCTGCTGAAGAACTGCCTAAGGACTACCCTTCTCCAGTCCTTTCACCCTGGAAATGCCCCATTTAATTATGAATGCAACACAGCCTTTCAGCCTGTCTTTAACACTCCATATAAACAAGATGTTGTTCAATTGGGGGAACTACTTTCTCCTTTCTAGTTACTGGTTGAGTCTGTTTTGTTGATGTACAGTCCATGTTGTTGCACCTGCAGATCGTGTTTGCAGTATCCAGAAATTTAATTTTGTTAAATGCAGCCAAATTATTAAAATAAGCTTTGTTCTGTGTCAGTAAGCCACCATTTCTTCCCACCAGAATAGTTTATATTTTGTTTAATGTTCCATAATATGATTATTTGAACAAGTAACTGTAAGTGATTACGTTACAGAACATAAAAACAGAACATAAAAACAGTGAAAGGAGGGCTGGTATTGTTTTTGCCGGTGTTCATTGAATGTAAGTAATACTGCAAAGTAATACCCCTCTGTTCCACAACAGATCTTCATTCACAATAGCAGCACTCCTTTTTTCTTTTTGTGAGATTTCCACCTGATGTATTTATCTTGGAGAATTTCCCAGGGCAGCTGTATGCTTTCTAGGTCACTAAAGAGCCTTTTTACAAATGCGATGCCATCAGACTTTCACGTCGAGTCTATTTCCTTTTCTCATTGGTATGGTGATTTCAGAGTTGAGAAAGTTGTGTTGTTGTACTCAAGTGTCCTTTTCTGTATTATGTACATGGGTGTGTAAAACTGCAGTAAGAAATAATGCTGGCTTGTGTTTATTTTTTGAGGGGGTATGACTTGGAAGGATGAGGTAACATTTAAAAATTCTTAAAGTGATATCACGCGCGTGTGTAGGCATGTATATCTTGAATACGAATGTGCGATTGTGGGTGTGATGCATGTATGGTAATCTGAGTCCTAAACACATTATTCAACCTCTCAGTGCAAGAAATCTGAACAAAGCCTAAAACAATGATCGGACAATGGACTAAAAATAAGGACAGATTTTAAATATTGCTCTTACAAACTTGACAGAAGTTTTTGAGTTAACACATATTTTCTGCAGGATTTAAAATCTGAAACTCAAATGTGCATCATTTTTTAGTGACTTCATTCTCCTGTGATTTGTCAGAAAGCCACAAATTTTAACAGACCAAAAAAAAGGCAAAAGTTTTGACATTTTGCTAAAATCAAAACAGAGGTATGACCCTAACGCATACCCACTCAACATCTTAAAACAAGAAATCTAGACAAAGCCACAAATAATGGGTCAGGGGAAGTGCTTGAGCAGACATGGACATACCAATGAAAGGGTCATGGGGGAAATGTTTCACTCCATGTGACTGAAGTGATTGGACATGCATGGATAAACTACTGCTGGGGTCATTGGGGAGACTTCACACTTAATGTCAGTAAAAGTGTTTGTGCAGGGATCAATGGAAGAAATGTTTCATTTGGTGTCATTGAAGTGCTTGGACATACATGGGCAAACTACTGAAGGGGTAGTTGGGGAGATGTTTCACTTGATTAAAGTGTTTGTGCAGACATGGACATACTGCTGAAAGGGTCTTTGGAGGAAATGTTTCATTCCGTGTCAGTAAAGTGCATGGGCATACATGGACAAACTGAAGTCGTCACTGGTGAAAGCCTTCATTTAGTGTTAACGAAATCCTTATGCAAACATGGCCATTCTACTGAAAGGGTTGTTGGGAGAAATGTTTATTTGCTGTTCGTGCAGTGCTAGTGTAAACATGGACAATATACTGAAAGGATTGTTGGGGGAATATTCTGCTTGGTGACAGTGACATGCTTGGGCATGCACTGACAAACAATTGAAGGGATAGTTCGGGGAAAATGTTTTATTTGGTATCAGTGAAGAACTTGTGTAGGAATCCTTGGCAGAAATGTTTCATTTGATGTTAATGAAGTGCTTGTATATAAGTGGACAAAGTATGGTAGAGGCCACTGGGGAAATCTTTCATTTGGTGTCAATGAAGTGATTGTGCAAACATGGACATATTACTGAAAACGCCTTGGGGAAATGATTCATTTGGTGTCAAAGAAGTGCTTGGACATAGATGGAAAAACTACTGTGATGGTCATTGGCAAGAGATGTTTCAGTTGCTGTCAGTGAAGTACTTGTGCAGACATTGACATATTACTGAATGGATTATTTGGGGAAATGTTTTATTTGGTGACAGTGAAGTGTTTGGGCATGCATGGCCAAACTACAAAGGGACTGTTGGGGGAATCTTTCATTTCATGTGAGTGAAGTGCTTGGGCATACATGGAGAAACTAATATAGTTGTTGTGTTGTGGAAATATTTCATTTGGTGTCAGTGAAATGCTTATGCAAACATGGACAAAGTAATGAAGGGATTGTTTGGACAAATGTTGCATTGACATCACTGAAGTGCTTAGGCATACACGTGCTGGGGGGCAGTTGTTGGGGAAAATGTCACGCTTAGTGTCAGTAAAAGTGCTTGATCATTTGGAGAAATGTTTCTTTTGGAGTCAAAGAGGTGCTTGGGAAGGCATGGACAAACTACAGAAAGGATAGACAGGGAAAATAATTTTGGTGTCACTGAAGTGCTCGTGCATACAGTGTCAAACTACTGAACAGGTCATTGGGGAAAAGGTTTCATTTGGTTGCAATAAAGTGCTTGGACACACATGGACATACTACTGAAAGGGTCATAAGGAAATGGTTCATTTTGGTAAGAGAAGTGCTTGGACATATATGGACAAACTACTGAAGGGGTCATGGGGGAAATGTTTCATTTGGTGACAGTGAAGTGCTTAGGCATACATGGACAAACTGTCGACGGGAAGGTTGTGGGAAATGTTGCATTTTGGTACCAGTGAAGTGCTTATGCAGACTAGGACAAAGCACTGAAGAGATCGTTGAGGAAATGTTTCATTTGATGTTAGTGACATGCTTGTGGAGAAATAGACAAACTACTGAATGGGATTGCTGGGGGAATTGTTTTATTTAGTTACAGTGAAATGCTTGAGCATACCTGGATCAACTACTGAAGGGATTGTTTGGTGGAATGCTGCATCTGGTGTCAGTGAAATGCTTGGTCATACATTCATACATACACTCACACACACATCTGTGCGTGTGTGTGTGTGTATTAAACACACACAAAAAAAAAATATATATATATATATATATATATATATATATATATATATACACACACACACACACACACCTGTAGATACAGGCATGTTTATATACAACCAGACTGGGTATGGTATACTGAAGGTTTACCTGTGGGTGTGGTTTAATTAGAAGGGCAAAGTGATTAAGCAAAGGCAACTGTGCAACTTTTTCAGTAAATACAACTGTGGGTAAATCTTCACTATATCACACCCAGGAGTTGGTTATTGCTATTATACAATGACATCATTTAAGAAAGGAATTACTTTTCTTAAATAATGTCTTTGTATAATGGTGCCATGGTGTTCTTACACTTTTTTCATGTCCTACAGCTTTCTTGATGTACTGTGCATGCATGTGGGACTTGCGTTCCCATGCTTACTCAGTACATCACTGCTTTGGAAAATAAGCAACTGAGAAGAACTATTAAAGTCTGAAATTCAGACATTTTACAAGGTATGAGAGAGACAGGGCAGAAATACAAGGAAAACCAAGTATGTTTCTTTAGTTTTGCATAACATACCTGACTTTTCCTGTATTTTCTCTGCCCTCCATAACTAGCTCTTGATCTATTAGGCCAAGAAAACTGGAAAGTCTTAACGTATATTAACAGAAGAAAGTCCGGGCAACCAGGTTTTTTTTCTCTTGGTATATGCTCAATTTACAATGGGCACTCCGGCTGGGTTGACCAATCAGCATGCACATTGCTGAACGTTAATGACCTGTCATTGTGTGTGTGTAATTGTATATATGTATATGTTTACAATCAAAATCAAGCAACTGACTAGTGCGAGTGTTCATATTTCCGACCCGAAATATCAGAAATCAAATATACGATCGTCCACATAACTGAACAAGGTATTTAAGAAAAATCGACAACTCAGGAATGAGGGAAAGGGTACATTTCCCAATCCCCACTATAGTGTGATCTCCACTCAAAATGCCAAATTCACAATAGCGAAAACACACTAGCATTCACTGTTGTGAATTTGGCATCATTTTTTTTGCTCATACAAATCACTGAAAACATACTTTTTGCTATACGAGTGTCGCACAATGCAGCCACAACATTTCAAAGGTAAACCTATATACATATACGTATGTGTGTTTACTCAGGTTTGTGTGTCTGCATTGGTGTGTGTGTGTCTACATTCCTAGAGAGAATATGCTTGTTTGCAGATTGCTGTTAAAGCTGTCTGTCAGCCCATGCTACCAATGCTTATACTAAGGGGCATTTAAAAATTGTGTGACCAAAAATATCTCAATCCGCACACAAAATTACCTACACTGACTAACATTTTATATTTACCTCAACAATACAACTCTATAATAATGCCAGATTTGACACAAAAATTATTTTATTTTATCTATTGTCATTTGATTACCGTGATAGTCCACTGGGCCTTGAGAGCCCATTTTCAGTGTAGGCCCAGGGAGAAAAAAGTACAGTTTTGTACCTACCATAAATGTAGATGTTCGAGTGCTAATACAGCTGCAGTCATAACAGATGGGTTCTCCTGCTGTCAGGCGGGTCCTCGGTCGGCCGAATTCCAAAGTCTAGGTCCGGCGTCGGTTGTCGTCGCTTCTTCCCTGACGTCAGTGCGACAGGGGTATAAAAGAACCAGCCGACGCCATTTTCTTCAGTTTTTCTTGCCCCAGATGTCAGGTGCCCCCAGAAGGAAGGCAATACATACATTTGTGTAATAAAGCAATGCCATATAATCAAAATACAGTAGTGCAAGCAAATACATCAAGAATGAATACCCCAATCAGGTTGCATGAGGAGATGTTAGCCAAAAGGCCTGTCCCAAGAGGGGAAGGAGGGAGGGAAACATGGACTGCAGCTGTATTAGCACTCGAACATCTACATTTATGGTAGGTACAAAACTGTACTATGTTCATCGTGCATACAGCTGCAGTCATAACAGATGGGTAGAATCCCAAAGCTAAGAAAGGGGTGGTAGGCACTAGATGGAACTAGGAGGAGCCAGAATGCCCTGCAAGACTGCAGTGGCAAAGCCCGCTCTAGATTTGGAGTATAGTGGAAGGTAATAGTGCTTGGAGAAGGTATGCACAGAACTCCAAGTGGCTGCTTCCAAAATATCTTTGGTAGGAACTCCTCTGAGAAAAGCTGCAGAGGTAGCCGTGGCCCTTGTGGAGTGAGATCTGATGCCTATAGGTACAGTTTTGCCATGAAAAGAATAGCAAAAGCGTATGCAGTGGGCTATCCATTTTGAGATTGTCTGTTTGGAAATTGGCTTTCCTTGAGCTCCTATAGCATAGGACACAAAGAGCTGTTCTGATTTTCTGAAAGGCTTTGTTCTGTCCAAATTATAACACAGTTGTCTGCGGATGTCCAAGGAATGTAGCAATCTCTCCCCTTTGTTTTGAGGATTAGGATAAAAGGTAGGTAAGTGTATAGCCTGATTCAAAGCTACCCTGGATACCACTTTTGGCATAAAGGACGGGTTGGTTCTTAAGGAAACTCTGTCCTGATGGAAGACGATAAAAAGCTGCACAGCCATGAGAGCTTGCAGTTCTGATACCCTACAAGCTGAGGTAATAGCCAGAAGGAAAGCTGTTTTCCAGGACAAATATTGCAAATCTGATGAGGCAGCTGGCTCAAAAGGAGGCAAGGTCAGTTTTTCTAGAATGAAATTGAGATCCCAAGCAGGTATTGATAGTTTCCTTGGGGGTTTCAGATTCTTAGCCCCTCTGAGGAAATGTCTTAAGAGGGGGTGAGAGAATAAGGGTGGATCAGTGTTGTATTCTGCAGAAATGGCTGAGACATGGATTTTGATGGAGGAGAATGAAAGTCCACTGCTTAGCAGCTCAGCTAGATACTGTAATATTTGAGGTAAGTTCAGTTTTCCAGGATCCTGGCCCTTTTTCTCATTCCAGACACAAAACCGTTTCCATTTTGCTGAGTAAGCTTTTCTAGTAGACGGCCTTCTGGCCTCCAAAATGACATCTTGCATCTCCTTGGAGAGTAGGGTCTGTGGTGATGCTAAGGAATCTTCCATGTGGCTAGATTGAGTGTTTTTAGCTGACTGTGAAGATTTTTGAAGCTGTGCTGAGTCAGAAGAAGAGGCATTAGAGGCAGGGTCCATGGTGGGGAATGCGTCAGGCTCCTCAGAAGTGGGTACCAGTGTTGTCTTGGCCAGTCTGGAGCAATGAGAATCATCTTTGGTCTGTCTGCTCTAGTTTTTAATAGAACTTTGGGCAGCAGAGGAAGAGGTGGGAAGGCATAAACTGTCATTGATGTCCAACTGAAAGAGAGAGCGTCCACTCTCCAGGCCTTTGGATGAAAAATCCTTGAGCAGAATTTTGTCAATTGGTGATTTTTGTGGGAGGCAAAGAGATCTATGTCTGGCCTTCCCCATGCTTGAATTATCTCTGCAAAAACTTGAGGATGCAACTTCCATTCGTGTGGATCTGTCATATTTCTGCTTAGGTAGTCTGCCAGCATGTTTTCCTTGCCTGGCAAGTACTGTGCTTGTAGTTCAATTTGTAAGTCCAGGGCCATGTTCCAAAGTGACATGGCCAGTCTGCACAGGGGGTAAGAATGGGTTCCTCCCTGTTTGTTTATGTACCACATTACTGTGGTGTTGTCCGTTCTCATCAATAGCGGACCTGGTTGCAGAAGGTCTTTAAAAGCTATAATAGCATTTATTACTGCTAGCATCTCCTTTTGATTGATGTGAAGGTGCTTTTCTTTTTGGGACTATTTGCCCTGAATGCACCGATCTGTCATGTGTGCCCCCCAGGCGTAGTCCGAGGCGTCTGTTGTGATGACTTGATTTGCTTGAGGCTTGTTGAATGGGAGACCTGTGTTTGTTTGGCATGCTTGAGCCCACCACAGAAATTCCTTTTGAAGACATGGAATTAGTGGTATTATTGTTTCCAAACTGTGGCTGTGTTGAGACCATAGGTTTTTCAGGTACCATTGAAGTTTCCTCATATGCAGCTTTGCACATGGGATTAGTAAGATGCAAGATGCCATGAATCCCAGAGCCTGCAGGATTTTCCTTGCAGTCAGCCTGGTGCAATTTGCTAGTGCTCTGAAGTATTGAGTTAGTTGCCCCTGCTTATCTGGCGTGAGATAGGCCATCTGGGTGTTTGTGTCCAAGTTGGCACCCAGGAAAATTATTTTCCGAGAGGGTATTAGCCTTGATTTCTTTTTGTTGACCGTGTATCCCAGAGAATTCAACAACATTATTACATAAGCCAGATGTTTCAGAAGAATGTGCTTGCTGTCCGCTTGGATCAGGCAGTCATCCAAATAGGGGTATATTTGTATTCCTTGAAGTCTGCAGTAGGCAATTACTGATGCCAGGCATTTCGTGAATACACTGGGCGCAGTAGATAAGCCAAAGGGCACTGCAGAGAATTGATAATGGGTTGAACCTGCAAGAAATCTGAGGTATCTTCTGCAATTTTGTCTGATTGGGACATGCAGGTATGCCTCCTTGAGGTCCAATGTTACCAGCCAAGACTCCTTGCCCAGCATGGGAAGAAGCTGCTGTAGAGTGAGCATCTTGAATTTTGGTACGAGTAGAAATGTGTTTAGGATGGATAAGTCCAAAATAGGTCTCCAATCTTTTCCCTTCCTTGGTACCAGGAATAGTCTGGAATAAAAACCTTGACCTTGTTCGTGCATAGGTACCTCTTGAATAGCTTTCATGTCTAATAGATCTGAAATTTGTCTTTGTGCCTCTGCCCTTTGATTGTGTGGGAGGTTTGGCATGCCTCTCATTTTTGGAAGGGTGTGAAAATGGAATCTGTAGCCTCTGTTTATAATGTCCAGGATCCATTTGTCTTTTGTGACAATATGCCAATTTTTTGAAAATAATGCCAGTTTTCCACCTAAGGGTGCTGCCATTTGAGTCTTGCTTGGCATGCAAAGGGGAAAGTCATTGGGCTTGCTTTCTGAATGGTTGCGAGTTATCCTCACCACCTCTTTGTGTAGGAACTTACCATTGTCTGCCTCTATACGATCCTTGGGATTACCCTCTGCCCCTGGGGCGCCTGTATCTACCTCTTTGGGGTCTGTCCGTGGCTGGAAAGGACCAATTTTTGGAAGGACAATTTCTACTGAAACGTGGGGGTTGTACCTGTAGAAAATCTTTCACTGTTTGCATTGATTTAGCCTTTTCCTCCATTTTCCTTAACACCTCCTCAGCATTAGCACCAAATAATACATCCTTTTGTAGAGGGGCATCTAGTAATTTAGCTTTGACATGATCTGGTAAGGTTTGTTCCTTGAGCCAGGCATGTCTGCGTATGACTGATCCTGTAACAGCAGCTCTACATGAGGCCTCTAAAGCATCAAAACCACATTGTAAGGTATGTTTACCCACTTGTTCTGCACTGTGCATCAAATCCTGCAACTCCTTCAAGTCTGGTTGTTCAGGTTGTGACATTTTACTTCTCAATTGTGATAACAGAAACTGTTGGTACTTTAGCATATGGAACTGACAGTTTAATGCCCTCATGGTTAAGGTGGCCGAGGTATATACCTTTTTTCCCCACCTTTCTAAGGATCTGGAATCTCTCTCGGAAGGTAATGAATTTTTAGCAGTGGAGGCCTTAATTCCCTTGGGGCCCTGTGAGATGGTTTCTGGGTCAGCAGCATGGCTTTTGTATAGAAATTGGTGCGAGTCAGGGACCCTGTAGTACCTGTCAGGCTTGACTGGGGCTGGAGGTAGAGAATCCGGGTTAAGGCAGGCCTCCGAGTACACATTATCTAGAATGTCCAAGACAGGAGGTATAGCCAGAGGCCTGTGCTGAGGTAGCAAGAGAAATTCCCTGAGCCTTTTCTTGGAATCTGAATAATCTTGGCCTTCCCAGTGGAAGTGTTCCCTTAAGGTATGCAAAGTTTCCCCAAATGAGTAATCCTCTGGGGGGGATACAGAAGGAATAGACTCCTCTGCATCAGAGTCTTCAAAAGGGGAGTAAGAATGTTCCTGTTCATCAGAGTGCTCTGATATAATGGAGCCCTGATCAGAGGAGGGGGATTCTTCCTCCACTCTGGACCTTTTGTCCGGAGGGGGGGGGGGTTGAGAACCCCTGATAAGAGTAATTAAATCCTCAGCCATTTTAAGCATCTGTTTTTTAGGCATGGGCCCTGTGTAGCTTGCCTCTTAGAATGCATGGCTGCTTTAGACTTAGTGAAGGCCTTGATGGAAAAAGAAGAGGACACCTTGGGAGGAGGTAGACCTGTCCACAGTTTGAGATTCACCTCCAAGAGTGGCTTCGGTATCTGTAGTCGGGGTGTGGGCCAAGGAGCCTGCGACCTCGGGCACAGGAGACACTGCCAAGGAAGTGTCGTCGGTAGTCAGTGGCTGCGTAGGCACCTCGCTGAGAACCGGACCACGTGTAGTTGGCTTTGGCGTGGTGTCGGTAGATGCCGCGGACCTCGTGTGTCGGTCCTTATCTTTGCGCTTTTTGGACAAAACTGGAGTCGGAGTATCCGACGACAGAATATAGTTAAATGTTTGGCCAAAATAATGCTGGGCGAACTCGGCCCGACGCTTAATGGTGCGCTTGTTGAATGTAGCACAAAAGCGACAGACCGAGACGTCGCGGTCTGGGCCTAAACAAGGAATAGAGAGGGAATGCAAATCCTTATGCGGTATTTGCTTCCCACATGAAATACAATTATTAACTTTGTCTGACATCGGTCTGAGGCAAGAAAAGTTTCCTCAACGGGGTACTTAGCTTTTAAGAAGACTTCGGTTGCAAAATTTTCGTAATTTCAGGAGCTGGCCGACCGGCACTTGCGAACTGCTTCTGCTTTGGGCACCGCGCGGCAAGAAAGACTGGAGAAAATGGCGTCGGCTGGTTCTTTTATACCCCTGTCGCACTGACATCAGGGAAGAGGCGACGACAACCGACGCCAGAGCTAGACTTTGGAATTCGGCCAACCGAGGACCCGCCTGAAGGCAAGAGAACCCATCTGTTATGACTGCAGCTGTATGCACGATGAACATCTCCAAAACAAATAATATAGAACAATTAAAATATACACAAGCAAGTTAACCTCAAAATTTCAAAGCACAAACAGTAGTGAATTCATACATAAATGTATACATACAAAGAGAGAATGAAATAAGACAGAAAAGAATATATAATTACAGGGTAATTAACTTCAGAGGTTTAGCAAAATTATGAAAATGAAAGTCATGCATAACATTTAGGAGGTACATACACAGAAGTCAAGGGTAGGAAAAGATATCTTTTGGGGGGGGGGGAGTGGTGAAGGTAAAGGGTAGAACAGGAAATGTGCAGGAGCATTTTGAGAGGGAGAAATAATGCATGTATATGTATAGAAAATGAGAAAAACATGAAGAACAAGAAATCAATAGAACAAAAAAAAACTGTAAGATATAGAAATGAAGATAAAGTTTGTTATAGGAATATGAGTAACTAGGTTATATGACAGAGGCTAATGTAAGGTGGGTTAAAAGAAGAAGTAGTGAGGAAGGAATATGGTTAGGCTTTAAATGGCAAAAACAGCCAACTTCCAACCGTTACTTAACCCTAAGAAAACTAAACCTCTCCTATTCCTCCCAAAATCTCTCCGCAATCACAAAACTACCTTTACTGTCTCCTCCCTTAACACTATCATCACTGTTGAACCACACACAAAACGTCTAGGAGTTATTGTAGATGACTGACTAAAGTTCTATCTCCATATTCAGCAGTGCATTAAAAAAACTCAGAAGTTAGGCCTGCTATACAGGCAGAAAAAATTCCTCACAAATGCTTCTAGGCTCGCTCTCTTACGCAAAAGCTTTCCTACTTTCCACCCTACTCTATGCTGCCCCTATTCTCAAAAACCTCCAGTTCAATCTTCTGTCTAAACTGGAACTCGCCTATAATAAAACTGCAAGATTTGCCACTAACCAACCTTACCGCTCTCGCCACTGCCTATCCCTGAAAAACCTGCAGTGGCTGGAATTTCATCATCAAATCCTACTACCCAAGCTTCTCATGGCTCAGTCTCGTCTTACATAAACCCTCTTCCAGTCCTTCTCGCTCTACCCTCATCCAGTCCTATACTTCCAACAACATACTCCATAGCTCTTAACAGCACCTAGTGCAAGTTTATGTGCCCAATAAAAATATTGACAAACTCCACTACATTCACTCAGTCTCAAATGCTTGGAATAAAACTACCACTGTGTAAGATTGATCCCCAGCAATAACTCTTTCAAAATGACACCAAGGGACAACCTCAGTAAACCATGGTCATGCTTATGCAATGACCCAACTTAATTTACCATTCCCTCCTCTAATGCCCTTGCAGCAACCTTTCTCCCTCTATCCTTCTGCTTACTGCTTTTTAAATCTCTACTAATAGGCAGTAGTACTTACAGCTTCCAGTGGTGTATTCTTGGATATTGCTTTGCCTTGTAACCATCTCCTGTACATTCTACATTATAATTTATTTGTTCTCTGTGTTTGCAAGTTTATAACCACTTTAGCATTTACTTTATTTATTGTATGCAACTCTCTTACTCCTGTTACATTCATTTTATTGACCATTTTAGCATGATGTTTTTATATTGTAACTCTGATACCATGTTATATTCTTATCTTTTAACGCTAAGTTTTTTTTTCTTCTCTCACTTGTAATAATCTACCATATGACTACTGTTTGTTAATTGTAATATTGGAGCTTTTCTCTTTGGCCCTCCACTGAAAAAGGGCTGCTGCCCAGTCAGACTGACCTGGTTAACAAATGTCAAATAAATATATAAATAAAATGCAGGAACTACAGAGCAGTTACAATTCCAAATGGAAGAGAGATAGTTATGTAAGGAAATTTTAAAAGGAGCAATTTGAGGGTTGGATCTAACAGTGAGAGGAAGAACGTTCCAGAGTCTAGCTACAGAGTGGGAGTATAAAAGTTGGCGGGCAGTTGTACTACTACTACTACTACTACTACATGGTAGGAAAGCCACAGTGTCAGTTTTAAGTAATTTAAATCCGCAGTGGTACAGCGGTAGCATTGTTGCCTCACAGCTAGAGGTTCTCCTGTTCGATTCTCGGCTGGAGTTCCTTCTGTGTGGAGTCTGCATGTCCTCCCTGCGGTCGAGTGGCCTCCGAAAGACATGTGTGAATGGGCATGGCTTCGCTGAAGGTTGGGCGTCGGGCTGGCAACTCGGCACCATAAAAATTGAATGCCAATCATTAGTGGACCGGAGTTATGCTGTGGCGACCCCTAACCAGGAAAAGCCGAAAGGACAAACTTTAGGCTTGGATTCATCATTCTGAGCTATCTGTAAGTTTGCTAATCACTTAAAGCTTCATTTAAAACAAAACTTTCCACTGCTAAAATAATGTCATAGTAGGAGGGAGTGGAGATGAAAAATTCTTTCACCTTGGAGATGCAGTGAAAAGAGGTTAAAATGTTCCCATTCTCCTTGATGAAACAGTGGATGCAGATGTTAATATGTAGGAGGGATTCCCTTACTGTGAATATTTAACCCTGAAGGGATTGTAATATCAGTGTATGAGAAGTGGTACAAAAGCCATTATTGATGGGGTATGGCTTTGTAGGGCGTCTATATTATAAGATCGAATGCTTAGTTGATCAAACACCTAAACATTGAACTTGTAATATTGAACCCAAAAACGCCTAACGGCGCAGGAAAACATCGGTCAGCCATGGGAAAAAAACAAACTTTACACCCAAACTAAGTGGGGGGCTTTGCCCCTCCCACACCCCAACGTGGGGGGCTGTGAGCCCCACACTCCCCCTAACTAAATATACCAACTCAGAGATTGCTCTACAGTAGACAAAACGGCAAAATTTGGCGAACGGCCAAGGGAAATCTTTACCTGCGTTAAATCAACCGTTCAGTGTTTTTTGCTTTCGATATTACAAGTTTGATGTTGAGGTATTAGATCACCTAAGCATTTGATCTTGGGATATAGACCCCTTTTTAGGTGGTAAAGCAGGTTTTGAATTTCCATCAGAATTTTTGGCTCAGTTGAAAAAACAGAGTGAAAAGGTGGAGTTTAGTGCAGTCCCTCTATGTTACTATTTTTGAAGAATGGGCTGTACTGGTGTTGTGAAAGGGGGGATGGTCCTTTGATTTATGTGCTGGAGTGATGGCTATGCTTTGTTATATGCATGCTGGACAGGTTTTTGAAATTATCATTTCAATGGCTAACAAAAACAGAGTTAAACAGATGCATTCCAAATGGCAGACTTGATTGTATTACTGACTTCAGCTGATGTACCATGTGCAAATACTGAGAAAGAAATGGACATATGATTATGTATTTGGTGTATTTTTGTTGCAATGTTTTATGAGTAAGGAATTTAATGTTTTATAGTATTGGTGTTATGTATTAGTTTACAAGATTCTTTTAACTTTGGTGTGGGGGAAGAGGCAGTTATTGAGTGTATTTTCCAGCTTTTATGGCTTATGAATTCATGTTTTTATTGAATATGTTAGTGTATCAGTTTATTTTTTAATAGATGCAAATTAGCTGAATATTTTCTTATTTATAGATATATGTGTGCATAAACAAAAAATCTTTCTGCAAATGATTATACGTGTGTCTGTCTTTATATTCAGATTAGTCCTGTCTTGTTTGAGGGTAACAGACAATGTGAATGATCAGTAGCAGCTTCCTGGTTCTTAATTTATGTGCTGCACATAGCAACATAGAAGCTACAGTAGGCAACTGATCACAGGGGCTATAACATGCCTAGCTATGTAGAGCTTTAAAAAGACACACTAAATGTACTTGCCAACATGGGAACACTTGTGTACCTAGTGGCATAATCTAAAATGATAGTATGTAGATGTAGCAGTAACAGTTAGCTCAGTTACACAGAGGTGTCACTTCAGGTCTCAGCATTTCTCAAACACTTCAGTTGATGATGAAAGTACAGTTGTGTAAAAGCTTACCATAACGGTAGATGTCCTTGCCTTCACCCCTGCAGTATTCCTTACAAATGGGGATTCCCTGCCGTGAAGCCCACCTACCGGCCAGTTTACCAAAGTCTACTGTTGCTTTAAGGTATGCTGAACGTCACCTGCACACTCCTTGCATAGGGTAGGGCATAAAGGTAATGTTTAGGCATACCATCCTCAGAACAGATTGCCCCAGTAGGAACAGCAGTCCAAGGAGAAAGTACAGTTTTGTACCTACCATAAATGTAGATGTTCGAGTGTACACCCTTGCTGCAGTCATCACACTTGGGTTATCCTGTCGTCAGGCGGTCCCGCAGTCGGCCGGAATGCCAAAGTCTTGGTCCGGCGTTGGTTGCTGTCGCTTCTTCCCTGACATCAGTGCGCCAGGGGTACATATAATGCATCAGATGCCATTTTCTTCAGTTTTTCTTGCCCCAGATGTCAGGTGCCCCCAAAAAGGTGGTCAGTAATTAGTACCAAATTAAGTAATTTTTGCACAAACACAAAATCCCTCCAGCTATAAGCAAATACATCAGGAAGCTATTGTAGAGATTTAGCCAGTTAGATCAGAGGGGATGGAGGGAGGGTAACCTGGACTGCAGCAGGGTGTAAACTCGAACATCTACATTTATGGTAGGTACAAAACTGTACTATGTTCATCGTGTTACCCTGCTGCAGTCATCACACTTGGGTAGAATCCCAAAGCTAAGGATGGGTGGAGGAGTTATAGAGGGTTAGAGGAGGCTAGAAGGCCCTGCAGAACTGCAGTGGCGAAGCCAGCTCTAGTCTTAGAGTAAAGTGGTAAGTGATAGTGTTTGGTAAAGGTGTGTACTGAACTCCAAGTTGCAGCTTCCAAAATCTCCTTGGTTGGAACCCCCGAGGAAGGCTGTAGATGTAGCTGTTGCCCTGGTAGAGTGGGGTCTAATGGTAGCAGGAACTGGTTTTCCATGATGGGTATAGCAAAAACGAATGCAATGTCCTATCCATTTGGAAATGGTTTGTTTTGATATAGCCTTCCCTTGTGAAGCTGTAGCATAGGATACAAAGAGCTGGTCAGATTTTCTGAAAGCCTTAGTTTTATCCAAGTAGTAACGGTTGCCTGTGAATGTCCAAGGAATGCAGGAGTCTTTCTCCTTTGTTCTGTGGATTTGGGAAGAAGGTGGGTAAATGGATGGTTTGATTTAAAGCCACACTGGAAACCACCTTAGGCATGAAGGAAGGATTAGTTCGTAGAGAAACTCTATCTTGATGGAAAATGAGGAAAGGTTCCACTGCCATTAGTGCCTGCAGCTCTGAGACTCTTCTAGCTGAAGTTATTGCTAGCAGCAGGGCAGTCTTCCATGATACAAACTGTAGATCTGCAGAGAAAGCTGGTTCAAAGGGAGGTAGCGTAAGTTTTTTCAGAACAAAACTGAGGTCCCATGTTGGTGTAGGTGCTCTCCTGGGGCTAATGTTTTTTGCCCCTCTGAGGAACTGCCTTAGAAGTGGATGTGAAAATAAGGGTGGATCCGTGTTGTAGTGGGCTGAAATAGCTGATGCATGGATTTTAATGGAAGAAAAAGAAAGTGCTTTGTGCAACATCTCAGTTAAATACTGTAGAATCTGAGGCATGTGAGGCTGAAGTGTGTTTTGGCCTTTAGCTTGGTTCCAGGCGCAAAACCTTTTCCATTTATCCAAATAGGCCTTCCTGGTGCTAGGTCTCCTAGCTTCCAGAATAACATCCATAACTGCTTGGGAAAGAGGAGCTGGCTGGATGCTTAGGTGATTTGCCATGCAGCCAGATTTAAAGTTTTGAGCAGGCTGTGAAGAATCTGATTGTTTTGCTGTGTGAGCAAATGGGCAATTTGTGGTAAAATCCAAGGTGGGCCCTGGGCCATATTCCTCAATAGTGCGTACCAGTGCTGGCGTGGCCAGTCTGGGGCTATGAGTATCAGTCGTGGTCTCTCCTTTCTGACTTTCAAAAGCACCTTTATTTGGAGAGGCAATGGAGGAAAGGCATATACTGTCAGGTTTTTCCAACTGAATGAGAGTGCGCCCACTTTCCAAGCCTGATGGTGAAGTGTCCTTGTACAAAATTTTGTTAGTTGATAGTTTTGAGGACTGGCAAACAGGTCTATGTCTGGAAGGCCCCATTTTTGAGTTATCATTGCAAATACTTGTGGATCCAGTTTCCACTCGTGGGGATCCATGATGTTTCTGCTGAGGTCGTCTGTCAATGTGTTCTTTTTTTCTGGCAGGAATTGAGCTTGTAACTGAACTTGGTAAGCCAGAGCTGTGTTTCACAAGGTCATTGCTTGGCTGCATAGAGGGTAGGAGTGTGTACCCCCCTTGTTTATGTACCACATTACTGTGGTATTGTCCATCCTTATTGTAAGTTGTCCTGGATGTAATAGACTCTTGAAGGCTGTCAGAGCATTCTGTACAGCTAGCATCTCTTTTTGATTGATGTGCAGATTCCTTTGATCTGCAGTCCATACGCCCTGAACGCACTGTCCTGCCATGTGTGCCCCCCAGGCGTAGTCCGATGCCTCTGTTGTCATAGTTTGCCTGGCTGGGGGCAAAGTGAAAGGCTGACCCTTGTTGAGGTGACATGCCTGTGACTACCACAGAAACTCCTGTTGTAGGCAGGGAATGAGAGATATCATTGTGTCCAAGCTGTGGCTGTGTTGAGACCATACGCTTTTTAGGTACCACTGTAATTTCCTCATATGCAGCTTTGCAAATGGTATTAGTAGTATGCAAGATGCCATGAAGCCCAAGGCCTGCAGAATTTTTCTTGCAGGTAGTTGGGTCCTTGTTGCCATTGTTTTGAAATATTGAGTCAGTTGTAGTTGTCTGGCATCAGATAAGCCTTCTGGGCCGTTGTATTCAAGCTGGCACCCAGGAATGTCATATTTTGTGAGGGTACTAGTTTTGATTTCTTTTCGTTTACTGTGTACCCCAGGCAACTTAGATGTTTTACAAAAGCCAGATGTTGTAAGAGGATGTCCTTGCTTTCTGCTTGGATGAGGCAGTCGTCCAGGTATAGGTATATTTGAATTCCTCTTTGTCTGCAGTATGCAATTACTGGTGCCAGGCATTTTGTGAAGACCCTGGGTGCAGTAGATATGCCAAAGGGCAGTGTAGAGAATGGGTAATGGGTTGAACCTACAATGAAACGGAGGAATCTTCTGCAACTTTGTCCGATAGGGACATGCAGGTATGCCTCCTTGAGGTCCAACGTTACTAGCCATGCTTTCTTGCCCAACATGGGAAGAAGCTGCTGTAGTGTTAGCATCTTGAATTTGGGTACTTGTAAGAAGATGTTTAGAATAGAAAGGTCCAGAATTGGTCTCCAGGCATTGTCCTTTCTGGGAACTAGAAAGAGTCTTGAGTAAAATCCTTGGCCTTGCTCTCGAGTAGGTACCAGTTGAATGGCTCTCATGTCCATGAGAGCTGTAATTTGCTTTTGTGCCTCTGCCCATTGATTTTGTGGTAGGTTTGGCATTCCTCTTTTCATTGGCAAGGTGTGAAAATGGAATCTGTATCATCGTGAAATTATGTCTAGGACCCATTTGTCCTTTGTGACAATGTGCCAGTTGTCTGAAAAAAAGTGCGAGTTTTCCTCCCAAGGGGGCTGCCAAGAGAGTGTTGCTTGGCCAGATGAGGTGCAAGTCATTGAGTTTGCCTTCTGGTAGTTTGGGACCTGTCTTCTCCTCCCTTCTGTGTTGCAGTGCCCCATTGTCAAAGTTTGTACTGGGCTTGTGGTTGTCCTCTGCCTCTTGGACGTCTGTATTTACCTCTCTGTGGTCTGTCAGTAGCTGGAAAGGACCAATTTTTAGTTGGCCAATTTCTGCTGAAACGAAGGGGCTGTACCGGTACAAAATCTTTGACTGTCTGCATAGATTTTGCCTTATCCTCCATTTTCTTTAAGACGACTTCTGCTTCAACTCCAAAAAGAACATCCTGCTGTAAGGGAGTATCTAGAAGCTTTGCTTTAACATGATCAGGCAGAGTTTGTTCCTTTAACCAAGCATGCCTACGTGTAACAGACTCAGTGACAGCTGCTCTGCAGGAAGCCTCCAAAGAATCAAACCCACATTGTAAAGTATGTTTGCCCACCTGTTCAGTTGCATGCAACAGATCCTGTATTTCTTTCAATTCAGACTGTTGAGGGAGTGTGCTCATTTTTTGTTTTAACTGAGACATTAGAAATTGCTGATATTTTAGCATGTGAAATTGGCAATTTAGTGCCCTCATAGCTACAGTGGCTGAGGTGTAAACCTTTTTCCCCCACCTGTCTAGTGCTCTGGAGTCCCTTTCAGATGGTACAGGATTTTTTGCCATAGAAGCCTTAGCCCCTTTGGGACCCTGGGAGATAGTCTCTGGATCAGCAACAGGGCTTTTATAAAGGAATTTGTGGGAATCAGGCACTCTATCTGTCAGGTTTGGCTGGAGCAGGAGGCAGAGAATCTGGGTTCAAACTGGATTCTAAGTAAACATCATCCACAATGTCTAAAACTGGGGGGATGGCAAGTGGTCTGTGCTGGGGGAGTAAAAGAAACTCTCTGAGCCTTTTCTTTGAGTCATAGTCCTGACCTTCCCAGTGAAAATGTTCCCTCATAGTGTGTAAAGTTTCCCCAAAGGAGTAGTCTTCAGGAGGAGAAGCTGAGGGAATAGAATCCTCAGCATTAGAATCTTCATAAGGGGAGGAGGAGTAATCTTGGTCCTCAGAGGAGCCTGAGGAAATAGACACTTGTTCAGAGGAGGCGTAATCTTCGTCTTGTCTAGGCCTTTTGTCTGGTGGGGGTTGGGAACCCCTGATTAAAGAGATCAAATCTTCAGCCATTTTGAGCGTCTGTTTCTTAGGCGTGGGGCCTTGAACTGGAGACTGAAGTGCAGTCTTTTTAGGTTTAATAGGAGTCTTAGTCTTAGGGTACGTTTTTATGGTGAGCGTCGTCGGTCTGAAGACGCATTCAGAAACCGAAGGTGTTTCTGCAGCACCGACATCTTTATCAGCAGTGTCGTCGGTAGGGGCTAAACAAAATGGCTGCGTCGGCCTAGTACTCTCCGCCAAAAGCTCCAAAGCGGTCTCGGATTCCAGATCTGCGGTAGTCAGGGGCTGCGTCGGAGCCTCACTGAAGACCAGTGAACCGGAGACCGGACAAGCCGAGGCCTCGGAGTCTGGCTTGGGTCTAGGCTGTCTGTCCTTATCCTTGCGTTTTTTGTGCATGCCGGTAGTCGGTTGCTCCGACGGCATAGTGTAGTTACATTTTCTACCGAAGTAGTGTCGTGCGAAATCAAAGCGTCTTTTTATAGTATGCTTATTAAACCTAGCACAAAAACAACAACCAGTGACGTTGTGGTCTGGGCCTAGGCAAGGTATGCAGTAAGAATGAAAATCCTTATGAGGCATTTGCTTCCCACAAGAAATACAATTGTTAACTTTTTCTGACATCGGTCTGAGGCAAGAAAAGTTTCCCCAATGGGCTACTTAGCTTTATTGAAGACTTCAGATCTGAAATTTGACTTCGAAAATCTCAGGAGTCGGCCGACCGGCACTTGCGAACTGCTTCTGCTTCGGGCACCGCGCGGCAAGAAAGATTGAAGAAAATGGCGTCGGATGCATTATATATACGCCTGGCCCACTGACATCATGGAAGAAGGACAGCAACCGACGCCGGACCAAGACTTTGGAATTCCGGCCGACTGCGGAACCGCCTGACGACAGGATAACCCAAGTGTGATGACTGCAGCAGGGTAACACGATGAACATCCTGCACATCCAAGAAAGAAAAAAAGATTAGGGGAGTGGAGGGAGGGAGGGAGGTAATACTACAGCAGTGAAGGCAAGGACATCTACCATTATGGTAAGATTTTACACAACTGTAATATGTCCTTACATTCACCAGTGCAGTATTCCTTACAAATGAGAGAGTGTCAAAGCTCAAGAAGAAATTTGGGAGGAGGAAGCAGCAGAGCCTCCAAGAAGTCATGAAGAATGGCAGCAGCAAAACCAGCTCTAGCCCTGGAGATACCATCCAACTGGTAATGTTTGGTAAATGTACGCACAGAAGTCCAGGTAGCAGCTTCAACAATAGAATTAGCATCTAAGCCTTTGAAAAAAAAGCACCAGAAGTAGCCACAGCTCTAGTAGAATGAAAGGAGGATTAGTACGCAAGGACACCCTGTCCTCATGAAATACCAAAAAAGGTGGACAAGCCATAAGGGCTTGCAACTCAGAAACCCATCTGGCAGAGGTATGAGCTAACAAAAGAACTTTCTTCCAAGAACAATGTTGCAAGGAAACCTAAACAGCAGACTCAAAAGGAGCCAGAGTCAATTTTTCTAGAACAAAATTAAGATCCCAGAGAGGAGGAACAAGCTTCCTGGAATGTCTAATATTAAGGATGCCTTTAAGGAAATGCCTAGCCTCAAATCTAGAAGTTAACAAGGGAGTTAAAGGCAGACAAGCAGAAAGAGCTGATAAGCGAGCCTTAATAAAAGAAAAGGCCAAACTAGCACTGAGCAACTCACAAAATAAGAGAGAACCAAAGAACAGCCACAGAAAGTGGGCCCAGATCCCAAGAAAGACACCAAACAGAAAACCTCTTCCATTTAGACAAATGGGATTTCCAAGTAGTAGGTTTCCTGGCCTCCTGCAGGACCTGCAGCACATCCTCAGGAAAAAAAGGTATCTATGAGGGATCAAAACCCTATCACCCACAGTGTCAGCTGAAGCATGGACAGGTGGGGATGGATGAGAGACCCCTTGTCTTGTGTGACGAGATTCACCCTGTAAGGCTACTTGTGATGACTGTCCCTGCCTAGATGCAGAAGTAGAGGGAGCCAGTGCTGACGTGGCCAAAAGGGAGTCACTAACAAGATTTTGGGAGCATCCTGTTGAATCTTGAACAGAACTCTCAGAATGAGAGGAAGGGAAGGGAATGCATAAGGAAACATCCCTTTCCAAGAAAATGAGAGGGCGTCCACCTTCTATACAAGAAGACCTAGGACTTTGGCACAAAACAGCGGAAGTTGTCTGTTCAGAGGGGAGGCAAAGAGATCTACTCGAGGAGTACCCCACTGGTGAACAATGTCCAGAAACACATCCCCGTGAAGCATCCATTCGTAGGATTGAGTGAAGGACCTGCTCAGATAGTCTGCCGCAATGTTCTGATCTGAAGGAATGTAAACTGCCTGAAGAGTAGCCCAATACTGAATAGCCAGATCCCATACCAGAACTCCCGCCAGCAAAGACGGTAAGATCTCATACCTCCTTGTTTGCTGATATACCACATGACTGTGGTACTGTCTGTGAATATCTTGAGAGGCCCTGGGGAGAAGAGAGGATGAAAGGCCGGAAGAGCCAGCGTAAGAGCCCTCACCCTCTTTGATGTTGATGTGCTGCTCCCACTGATGAGAAGGCCACACTCCCTGAACCCTCAGGGAGCCAAACATTGCCCCCCATTCCACATCTGAAACATCTGTGAACAGATCCTGAGAGGGAAGAGGAGGCTGAAAAGGGAGCCCTTGATTCAGAGACAACTGCTGAATCTACCACAGAAGTTCTTTCTTGAGGCATGGGAGAAGAGGAGTAGGAAAGTCTACAGGATGCACATGCAGAAGTCACACCAACTTCAGAAACCACTGGAACGTCCTCATAGTTTGACCAGAGGGAGCATCATAATGGTGGAAGCCATGAACCCCGGAGCTCTCAAACTCCCTGGCTGTAATGGAGGCCAGGGAAAGAAGAGTTTGAAAGAAAGAAATGAGAGTTAATGCCTTTGGAGGAGACATGGATGTCAGCACTGGCACAGTTTGAATCCTGCAACCCAGAAAGACATGATCCTGAGAAGGAGTCAGGGGAGACTTTTTGAAGTTTATTGTGAACCCCAGGCTCTGCAGAGAAATGGTAAAGTGAAGATTTTGCAAAAGGACCTCTGGAGAAGATGCCCGACTTAGCAGGTCATCCAAATAAGGAAAGATTTGGATCCCTTGAAGCCTGCAAAAGGCAATCACAGGAACGAGGTATTTGGTTAATACCTTTGGGGCAGTAGAAAGGCCAAAGGGCAAAGCACAGAACTGAAAATGCCAGAAAGCAACAGAGAAACGCAAAATTCTCCTGAAAAGAGGATGGATCGAAATATGGAGATAAGCATCCTTGAAGTCCAGAGACACCAGAAAGGCCTGAGGGAGCAAGAGAGGAAAAAGGGACTGAAGGGACAACATCCAAAAGGAAGGCACCTTCAGAAAGATATTTAGATGGGAGAGGTCTACAACAGGTCTCCAAGTACCTTCTTTTCCGGGCACTAGAAACATTCTTGAATAAAACCCATGCTCCCTTTGGGACACAGGCACCTCTTGAATAGTACCCAGAGATGAGGTCTTGATGAACCTCTGGGGAAAAAAGTACGTTGTTCCCGAGGAGGCTGAGGAATAGCCATAAAAGGAGGGGGATCCAAACCATGAAGTAGCCTTGCTGAATGATTGAAAGAACCCAAGAATCCTGGATGATTTGGAGCCAAACAGGAAGAGAAAGGCAAAGAGAAAGAGGAATGTGGCTGGGAATGGGTGGATAGTCACCTGGTTTGTCAGGAAACGAAGGCTTAAGAATCCCTACAGTCTCCTTAGCGGAAGGAATCTGTTTACTACCCTTTTCACCTTTAGAAGGAGGACAAGACTGCCTACGAACAAAGGCTGGCTTAGAAGGGTAGTTTTGCTGAAATTTAGGCACAGGAGAAACAAAGACATGCTTAAGCTCCTGTAAATCCTTCCCCTTGTCCTGAAAAGACTTAAATAAACCAGCACCCGCTTCACCTAACAAGAGTATTATCCAGAGGAGCATCCATCAACAGCCTTAATGTCATTGGGCAAAAGTTGAAGCCGAAGCTCAGAACTGAACCAGAAGCCAGAAGCAGCAGCCCTAGAAGAGGCATTTGCTGCATCATAACTACATTTGATAGAATGACTAACTACCTGACTGGAAGTACCAAGCAAAGAAAGAGCAGAAGATTTACTCTGAGTCTGGAAGATCAGAAAAAAATCTCACAAGCCTGAGAAAGACGAGTCAAGACATACCTAGAGATATGGGTCTGATAATTAAGATCCCTAAAAGTTAGGGTAGCCAAAGTATAAACCTTCCTACCAAGCCTATCCATGGTTCTACTGTCCTTGCCAGAAGGCAGTAACTTGGATGAAGGAAGCAAGTGAGATGGCTTATCAGAGGCTACAGACACCACAGACAGGTCAGCAGCAGGACATTTAAACAAAAAGGAACAATTCTCATGCACCCTATAAAACCTATCAGACTTCCTGGGAGCAGGGATCAGAGAATCTTGCACTTTAGAGTCATTGGAAAAAACATCCAATAAAGCAGGCAAGACAGGAAAAATGGCCAGAGGTTTAGGAGATTCCATCTGCAGTAACTCATAGTACCTTTTATGGATATCTGAAACCTGGGCACAATCCCACTTAAATATTCCATCATCCTAGAGATGCTGTCCCCCCCAAAGGAAATTTCCTCAGAAGGATTATGTAGAGCAGTGGGTTCCCAAAGTGTGCGCCGAGGCACCCTGGACAGCCGCGGCTCCCTCACAGGGGCGCCACAAATGAATACCCTTCATTTACAATTTTTTTATTTTGTTTTTTAATTTTCGCACTGTTTGAGCTGATGTCATCGCATGCGAGATGATGTCAGCTCTGTCAGGTCTACCAGCCTGTCGGAACTGAGCAAGGAGCTCACTCATTTCCGGCTGGCCGTAGCTGCTCAAATGCGAGTGGGAACGGCAACGAACGGATTACGTTCGGGGAACAAGAATCGGACCTGGGGCGGGTACGGCCAGACAGGTAAGGAAAGTTTCAGAGGTGTGTGTGTGTGTGTGTGTGTGTGTGTGTGTGTGTGTGTGTGTGTGTGCCCATGCTGAATTCCCGAGCACAGTTAAAAGTGACAGCAATTTGAAATGGTTACAGTTAAAATCATTCACTAAAGCAGAATTTTTTCCCCCCCAGGGGACAAGCTTGTGTGTTATGTAGACTAACACTATGTTCCGGGGTGGGCAGCAAGTTGGTTTATTGCAATTGCTATCAGAAGGCTGTCACACTTCTACTAATTATATATTTATGGCTCATCACAGAAAATATAACCCTTCATCTCGGACAGCAAACTGCTGAATATCAAGTGAATCATTTACATGGTACTTCCCCTCCACTCCCCTGCTAATTCAGCATTACACAACTGTGACCAAGTGGAAATCGCCATATTGATACTATAGTTAAAGCAACAGCTGTCTATCTATATAGCACAAAACCAAAAGGATTCTATGCGTGCATGTGTTTGTGTGTGCATGTTTATGTATGATACTAGTGGGTTAGATCAAATGTGTTTTCATACAGTGTGTTTTGAGTTGTGATGTTTGTTTGAACTTGTATTCCATTCTGCAGGTTGTTTTAAGGAGCTTACATGCTTGCTGTTTGTTGTGTAGGACTGTAGGTAGTAGTATGCTAGTTTATAATGTGCCATTAGCGATTAAGGATTTTATTTTTGCCTGTAATGGAGTTTCCTAGTATGGACTTCTGCTTTTTTCCCCCCATGGAGTATGTGTGTAAAGTTATGGGGTATGGTAGGGAATAAACATTATGGGATGTAGGGGGAAACAGCCCAACCTAAGCTTAGTATGTTTAGTTTTTATGTATGTTTTTTTTTTAATCTCTGGATAGTTTTTTTTTTTTTTTAATAGATTGTCTTTTTAATTTTTTTAAGACTGACATTTGATGTGCTTACATATACTCGAGGCAAAACTGTCACACGCAGTAAACACAGACATCAAAACTGTCAGCAGTATACCACCCGCCACACCTCACTAAGGCCATCATGATAAACATAACCTATCATATGCCGAGTTTTTAAAGATCTACTTGCCTAAAGACCTACAAAACATAACACCTCTGAATTTGCTTGTATATGATTACAGTCCTTTCTGAACATACAAACAGCTTCAAGGCATGTACTAATGAGTACTGAGGCTACTGCAAGCTGGTACTCACAGTATTTATTCCTAGCTATGCAGTATATGTATAAAGCCCACTGAAGTTACTGCTGCATACCAACCATTCCTACACACCTGAGCAATTCGAATATTGGTGAGACATTTAGTGGCTACTACATGTAAATGTCTCCACTTAATAGAAATGGGGTGTGGGTATTGACAAAAACTGACATTACTTCAGCATGTTAGAAGCCTGCAGTTGCTTACTGTCACTCATATTTGTGTACCTATGAATAGTGAGGTCATTGCTGCAGTAACAGTCTGCAATAGGATAAATGAGCTCCCACACCCTCGTGCCTGTATCTTCCAGACCCCAAGCCACTATTTAATCTCACTCCCTCTGGGGAGTAGTCAGAAGCTTCATCCCGGTTTTAAAGTTAATAAGGTTACCCATTAGGTTTGCTTACCTCTCAACCGTAGTAGATCAGTGTTATGCTGTTAAGCAGACTGCACAGTTTTTTTTGGTAATTGTCTTTTTATTGTACTTTTGAGCTTTTCTCCCCAGGTCTCCTAGCCCAGTCACACAGCCTCGTTAAACAAATGTCAAATAAATAAAATATGCACTTTTTGCACGCCATGGGGGGTGTGGGGGCTTGGGAAAACCTGGATTCAGCAAGGGAGCTGAGAATCAAAAAAGTTTGGGAACCACTGATCTAGAGTATAAAAATCCTCCTCCTCAGACCTGTAGTATAAAGAGAAAGGAATCGGAGTAGAATAAGCAAGGGAGTTATAAACAGAATCCACCTCAGAAGAATGCAATTCTCTGGACCTTTTAGGGGAAGAGGAGGACCAAGGAGGACCAGGAACTGAAACGCCTTGAGGAGGCCTCAATGACAGTAAAGCATTAAACAACCCCTGAGTAAAGGCCTGCTACTCACTCTGTGGATCCCTAGGGGCAGAAGAAACATGATTTTCGGTTTCTTTTTTAAGGGGACATCCATCCTAGAAACCTGAGAAGGCCTAGACACAGGATGGCATTCCACAACTGCAGTAGGAACCTCTTCCCTAAAGAGAAACTGTGGAACCCCTCTAGACCCATTGGAAACCGTAAATTGTGGTTCCTTCTGAACGCCTGAAACAGACGCCTGCAAAGCCTCGTTGGATGTGCTGCCCGCCAGATCCTCACTGGCCTCCAGCCCAGACATGGTAGAAGAAACTGACAAAACAACCGGGCTAGCCTCTGGGTTCATAATAACCTCAGGAAAAACTCCCAGCAAAGGCTGGACAACAAAAGATTCCAGTCTTACCTTATGAACCTTGGCTGACCCTCAGACAAGGAAGTTCCATCCATCGTATCTGCAACAAGAAGCTTAAGACGCTGGTTCTCAAGACACAAGGAGAGGGAACAAAGGCTACTACAAAGAGTTTTGGGGACAAACGTCTGACAAATTGAACAAGATGTATGGTCGTGAGCAGCACCTTAGGCAAAAAAGACACTTATTATGGCGGTCTTTATAGGGAATCAAGTCTCCACACTGGCATTATCCTTCCTGGATGACATTAACCCCCAAACAGCACAAAACAAACAGAAAAAGTAACCAAAAACCCAACTGGGTACTTATCTGTAAATGTGAGGACTCCAGCAAACAGGAGGAAGCACGAGAATGGCAACAAACAGAAAAACAGTAGACTGAGGGACAGACCAATTGTTAAAACAGCATTTGGACTGGCAGCAAAGACGTTCTGAGGATGGTATGCCTGAACATCACCTGTATGCCCTACCCTACGCAAGGAGTGTACAGGTGAGGTTCAGTGTACCTTAAAGCAACAGTAGACTTCGGCAAACTGGGTGGACGGTGGACTTCATGGCAGGGAATCCCCATTTGTAAGGAATACTGCAGTGGTGAATGTAAGGACATCAATTTGTTCTAGGCATCTGATATGAATCGTATCTGTAACTATCTTCTTTAACTTTCTTTGCCTTGCAACCTGATACTCTACCCATGTAGTCCCAGACAATCCTCATGTCTTGTTATATTATCATTTAGGTCCCCCAATATGAAGACCAACTTACTTTGTCCATTTTTTTCAATAAACGTGTTTATTAAATTATCAAGTATGTTTTGCTTTATTGAGGAGATCTTGTATCTGTTGCATGTATATACCCTTTTTTCTTGCCACTGCAGACCTGCTGCTAAGTACAGGCTGACATCATGAAGAGTGCTGTACTGTTAAAATTACATTCTGATGGACATGAATCTAGAAACCAGTTCTGTTGACATCTCACTACCTGCTGAAGACTACCTCACCACAATTTCCACAACATTTCTAGGCAGTCCTCCCATTGCATAGTAGACTCTGGATCCCGCCCAAGTGACTTTGCTGGAAACGCAGAATATCTAGTCTGCTACTTAGCATGATGTCATCCACTCCCAAGTTGCATTTCTTAGTGAACCTATACTCGCTGTAAAAATCCTTAGTTAAATTTTGGCAGGTTGATTGGTTTTATGTACAGCTTTTACTCAGAAGCTATACCTCATGTGATCCAATCTGGGTAACTGGATATCAGCTGGATAGTAACTTGGATACCAGCCGGATAGTAACTTGTTGACCAAGGGCTGATGGGCACTATGACAGACACACAATAACTAAGAAGAGAGTGTCAACTACTTCCACCATCAGCAAGAGTCCCTGGCATAGGTCAGTGCAGGTCAAGTCTTCAACCCACTTAGCACTGGCAAATACCCCTTTCCATTTGGTAACATTAGGTGGCATGAACAAATCAATTACAGTAGATTTTGAAGGCCGAGTTCCTAGCCCTGATGTATATTCCATCCAGAGAGCATTGGATAAAAGCAATTGGCCCACACCATTCTCCCCATTACGCACCACTTAAGAGTCTGTGCTGCTGCCTATGACTGTATTCATGTATTCTGAAAGAGGACCTCTTGGGTTTAACTGCGATGGCTGGATTTAAACCTGATGCATTTTATGAGGCAGAAGGAGCCCATTTACTTGTTTTCCTTTCTGTCTGAAGATGTAATAGTGCAGCTATACTTGTGCATGCAATGACTCCATTATGCTTAACAGAAAGATAAAACATGCTTACAGGATAACCTGTGGCGAGTAAAACATGAGAAAATCTTACCGTTTTAAAATATCATGGTACGTGAAACAGTGGCACTAGTGATTATTTTTATTTATTAAATAACTGTACCTATGTGTTAACTGAAAGAAAAGAAATAGCACTAATATCTGAATTATTTCATAATTATTTGCAGTTAGTAAAATCAACACACCAGATTATGGAGTACTAGAATGACAGTCTATGTGCTTATGCAGCTGTTAGCCAATGCTTCCTTTGCCATGTAACAAGTATGTGTGCTGCCTAATGATGAACTTTGCCAGGGTTGGTATATATTCTGTGAAACTTGACAGGTGCAGCACCCTGGCAGAAAACCCTGTGGAAGAACAAAGACACACCGGAGGGATTATGCCTCTCAGCTTATCTGGTAACTCCTTTGTATCCCAGGAGCAGAGATGGAAACTGTTCATTTTTTTAACCACCTGGTGCATCAGCAGTGTGGAATGCTACAGTACATCAAGAATAGCCCTCCAGTAGATGCCAGTCACATCAAAACTATAGAAATGGTAAATGAACACACATGAGCAAGATAAGTTGTGGGTAATGTGGTTTGTGGCCAGGGAACTGCACCACTTCTATCTGCATCACCTCTTTAACCATAACACCCTTTAAAGTGGGGATTGTGGTTTCTTTCTCACTGGAAAAATTATGTTTGTAGTAGAGACTGGCAGTTTGTGGTGTTGTGTAACCTACTCAACTTTAGACAGAAAAACAGATCCACTTATGGGTGCAACGACTGACCCAGATATGAGACAAACACTTCTCGTCACTGGGTCTTTGTACGTAGCCTGCATTAATACTAGCATCATTTGTGGGACTTTGAGACACTTCACCTTGTTTGGGACATTATCATCTGCTTTCTCCAAGTACAGGAATGAGTCGCTGGACTTTTTTCTCACCTCTAGTTTCTTCTCAACTATCTCACTGCAAACATTGGGCCAGTTGTGCTGCATCTTGATCTGAATACAAACTTCTCATCTCCTACCTTACATTCTACTACCCTGCATACCCATTTATCTATCACTCTCTCAATAACTTGCATGAAATGTGACTGGAGTTTGATGCCTCTGTACTGCTCACAGTTGTGGATGTCCCGTTTGTTCTTGCACACTGGCACAAGTATGCTTTGTCGCCAGCCATGGATATGCCTTTCTCTCCAAGCTACTATGGAGTATCCTCTAGAGTCATTTCTCTGACAACTCACCCATCGTCTTTATCATATCTGCTGCATTCCCTGACTATTTTCCTTAGTAGCATCCTTACATCTTCCAGGGTGGTATCCCGATTGTCTCTTATTGTAGACTATTTCTGAGGCAGTACAGCATCTATGGGGTTGTCGTCATTTGCTGCTGGAAATACTCCCTCCATCTGCCATTGATGTCCTGCAGACTGGTGAGCATGCTACTGCTGGCATCCCTTACGAAGGGTGTCTGAACATCTTCTTTACTTTCTGTCTTGGCCTTGCAACCTGACGCAGTTTATCTGTACCTCTTACTGAGTTCTCTTTGCAGAAGCTGGTATAGTGCCTAGAATGCCATTTTCTTTGCTACTGCAACTCATTTTTGATAGGCAATCAGTATTCCTTCCTAGCCCGGTTAGACTTTTCTATCTCCCACTTCTTCCTGAACTCTGTCTTTCCTTAGCTTAGTTCCTGGACTGCTGCATTCCACCACCCACTTTCCTAACTTAATACCACCCCACCTCTCTATACCACTCCTTACACCTCCCACCTCTCTATACCATGCCGTACTCTCTATACCACTCCTTACACCCCCCACCTCTCTATACCATTCCTTACTCAATCTATCTGCCTTCCAAGACTTGTACTGTCCATAATTTTAACACTATTCATGCATTTAGTACCAATCTTGTTACAATTGTTGTAACACTATAATCTTACTAGCACAAACCTAATTTTTTACTTCACTTAGTTTTTTATTTCTGTATTTCATTTTTCATATAACTACTGTTACCATAAATATGTGCAATGATACAAGTAATTCTTCTTGCTTTCAAATGACATTTTTTCTTGCCTACGAATATATGTTATAACTTTGTACTTTTCTTGCTCTTTGAATGAATGCTCATTAATGTCATGCATTTTTTTTAATGGAGCTTTGGGTCTCTACTGAAAATGGGATATTGGCCCAGCTGGACGACCCAGCTAACAAATGACAAAAAATAATAATAAAATAATTATGTACCTTACTAACAGATCTGGTTTTGCCACATATCTGTTCAGTAATCCTCACACATGCTGTTTTGAGGTGCTGCCATTCTTCAACTACAGCGATTTCCTTCTCTTCTTGGGGTGCTGGGGGTCTGAGTACTTCCTTGAATTGCTCTACCTTATCTCCAGTCAACTTCCATGTTTTCAGCCTGGTCTCTGTTGACCATAGAGCCCTCTCTCACCACTGCTTGCAGTCATCACTAAATGCAATCTTAGGTATTGACAAGTACCTCTGTAGTATTACATTGGGTTGAAATGGTTAGCCTTAAAATGACCTCTGGGTCAATAGCCTAGTAATCTCCTATGATCGTATAATCCCATGATCTTATGACTGTAGCAACCACTGGTTTATGCTGTGGGCCATCTGTTTTGCTGTGGTTGACTTTGATATCATTGATTATACCCTAGTACCCTTTCCTTACTAGGGGAAGTCTACCTGCATTGCATACTGGCCACTCTTATATGTGAACCTGCGACTATCTCTTTCTGAACCATATATTGGCTACTATCACGCCATTTGCCTGACAGAAGTCTAGAAGGCCACTCACTTATTCCTGTTGCCCCACGCATATGGAGCCAGGCAGCCTTCATTCCCTGTTCTGTCCCGATATGTGCATTCAAGTCACCCATTATCAACACCAATTTATGTTGTCCTGCTTTATCTGAGGTGCTGCAACTGCTGTCTAAATGCAGTCTTTTCCTCAGTATCCCAACTCTGCTGTGAGGCATAGGCTGAGATTATGAATACTGACCTGTCATTACACTGGAATCAGACTGCCATGAGTCTGTCACTATTTCTAAGAATTCCTCATTGCCTTCTGAAGCCTCTCACCACATTTCCCACATAATTTCTAGCCTGTCATCTTCCAGCGCAGTAGACTCTGGATCCTAAACCAAGTGGCTTGGCTGGACTGCCTTTCACTCTTGTCTCCTGGATACACAGGATTTCCAGCTTCCTCCTTAACATCATGACAACCACCTCCAAGCTGCATCCTGTCAGTGAACCTACAGTGAGTAGCAAGTCTCAGTTCATGTTTGGCAGGTTCATTGGTTTTACAACCAGCTTTTGCTGAACATAGCTACTGAAGGTAAACTCAGGCTGAGGAACTAGACACAGACTGGCCAATAGCTTATTAACCTATGGCTGCTGAGCTTTATGGCAGGCACACAGCCAATATAGGACACACACATGCTTTATGTAGTGCATTCAAACCTTACCATAATCTATGTTATTGGTACTAGATGGAAAGTAATAGGAGTAAACAGTAGAATTCATATTTAACACGTTCTTAACTTTGTTTCCACAAAAAACAAGGAAACATGGTAATATAAAAGGAAGACATTTCCTGCAAATATATACTGAGCGGAGAGGATGTTGAAAATGTGCAGGGAATATTAGACATGTGATTTAGGATCAAATCATTTATCCCCAACAGTACTTGGCTAATTGTCAGCAGTGATTACATATCCTGATGCAAGGCTGTTACACATGAATTAAATGGTACTGCAGTGGTATTGCAGAAGTAAGGGGTTCCCAGTGGTGCTTCATAAATTGTTAGTTATGCATTGCAGGTGATCAGTATGCCCAAATACACAGCAGTGGCTTTACTTCTAACATGTTTCAGATAAGTCAGGTATGTCTGTGTACTCATCTTCTGAAAGATGAATGTCTCACTAAGTATGCATACCTGGCAGATTTCATTGCGTTATAAACTGCACCTGGAAGCCAGAATGATACTGCTATGTGGTCTGATGCAGGGAGCAGGGCAGTTTGATGACTGTACTTTAGTATATTTCACAGTTGTATACAAATGCCACAATATGGTGTGAGCAAGAGTCTGTCACTCACAATGTCTGCCTCCCATTTGGTTCACAGGTAGGTACTAGGCTATCGGTCCAAGGGCCTACATAAGCCTAGCCAACAAGGTTCCCTGGCTTACGCCACCCAAGAAAGTTATTTTCCTGTGCCACTGTCGAGCAGAGACACAGAAGTGATCCCCGGGGCGTATTTCCCATCCACTCATCAAGATTTTTCTTGAAGAGTGCTAATGAAGAACTTTGCTTGATATAGATGGGTAGCCTGTTCCAGAGTATGGGAAGTCTCTGCGACAGGAATCTATCCCTCCAGCATGTCCTGTTTATTGTGGTGACAAGGTTTAGGTCCCTAGAGGGTGTAGCTCGAAGGGATTGGGATTTCTTTAGGTGTAGCATGTCCAACAGCTCTGGGTTTGACATAGCTTTATATGTTAGGCAAAAATCACCTCAGAGTGGGCGATATGCTACAGAGTAAAGCTGGAGTTTTTTGAGGCGGTCAGTGTAGGGCATTTGCTTGAGGCCAGTAATCCTCTGTGAGGTACTTCTGTGGCCTTTCCAGCTGCTGCAGATGTCTTGTGAGGTACATTCCAAAAGGGGCGTTGTACTCTATAATGGGTCTAATGAGTGTCGAGTAGAGGGGAACAATGACCTCTTTTTTTCCTGGATGAGAACCCTTTTATGATGAGGTGTGCCATGTAGAAGGACTTCCTGACTACTGTGGCGATGTGACTATCAAAGGCGAGACTACTGTCCACCTGGGTCCCAAGGTCTCTTATCACACATTCGGTGAAGTAGATTGGTGACGTGCTTTTTTTTTTATGCAACTTGCATAAGCAGTGTGAATGGTATACATGTAAGAAAACTGGTAACTGATAGTCAGATGGTGCAGTGGGATACAGATTGGGCAAATATATTTGTATATTTGTTTTCAGGTACCTTCTGGTGACCTGTCTATGCTTAGATGTAACTGTTTGGTGACACAAGTAGCATGTGAAAATGAATGTGTTGCTTCAATTTAAAAACTGTTTTCTTCTGTGATACTTCTACTTCATCAGAAAGTGTTATGCTGTTGTCTGTGATTCAGGGTTCCCATGCATATGCATAACACTTCTGCTGCTGAACAGTCAACTGAAGTTGCACTGAGGAGTCATGATGTCTGCATAATGAATTAATCTTCTCAGCATAATACCTGTTAGCTCAGCTTGCCCCTTCCTATACTGAAGGCTGGAATCATTATTATTAATCAGCCTTCACAAGTTATTCACTTGTAGATGCTACAATAACTGAAAGGTGTCTTATCTGCATAACTGATCTGTCTTTAACTTTAAAGAAACTCTTATACTCTGACTTTATGCAAAGCTGTTGCTATTAGCTTTGTACATTTGCTGGCTTGCCTGAACTTTCATGTTACAGCTCAGCTCTGTTTAAAACACAAAGTTTGCCCTTTGCACCCTTTTCTTTTTATGAAACCATAGCCCATCCCTGTGGTACACAAGTTGACATTTGTGTATAATCCTACTAAGTGCTGTCATCCCATTTCCTTTACTGATGCTGCTGTGCCAAATGACCTTTCATGCTTGATCTCTGCTGTAACAACTAAATTCATATAATGATTTAAATGCAAGTCACTGTTACACAAAAAAAAAGACAAGACTGCAGTATAAAACATTGTTGGCAGGTAGTCATGTTTATTTAGTTTCTTGAGGATACGTGTGAAATTTTGCATATCAGTGAAGAGAAAAACTTGTTGTGGAAACCAATATTGAGAGGGTGCAAGAACAGTATGCACACTGTTTGGAACAGTGATAGTAGGCACTGCATAGCATGAAGGAAAGAAAATATTAAACTGCATAAAAACAAATAGCACCAATGAATATGTGCATACAAAAGCAGTAGTACTTACACATAAGGAGATATCAGTGGCATGCCTAACAGGTAACAAGGCAGAGGACTGCAATTCTATGTAAAGTAAATATGATTATTTTTATAACTAGTATTAATTTGCAGACATCGCTAATTCCTCAGTGGCCAAGATGAATTTTAATCTGTGTATGTTACAGGCATGTTTGCAGGAATACTCAAGACAGCTGTATGTGAAAAAGCATTTTTGTAATATGACTTACTGTGAAAGAGAACTTCAGATGATAGGGGTAAGGAGAGAGATGGGGGAACACTAACTGATGCATCAAGCAGACTTGCAAGCTAATCAGATTGATGTGTATTGTCATACAAAGCTGATCACATTAACTGAACCTTGCAGGGTGGGAAAAGTGATACTCTTGCTAGCTGAGGGCTGGAATATGGGAGGAGTAACTTGAGAAGAAACTGAAGCAGATCAAAGTTGAATGTCTAAAATAAGTTTTTATTATCTCAGCAATGAACTGATAGTTTGGGAAGCTTTTTTCACAGCATGTGTAACATCAGCAGGAAACATTTGCAAGAGGCACTGTGTGACAATAAATGAAATAAATTATGCTTTTACTGAGGCTTCTCCAAATAAGCTGTTCTTCCATTTTAAGCAAATGGAACTGTCATGTGACATTCCAGCTATGGGCATTATAATCTCAGAATCAGTGGACTGGCAGTGTATTATGGGGAAGATTTTTCTTTAGAAGAAAACAAACTCATGTGGATGTCTGCCCCAGGAGGGCATTCAGGTTCACAAACAGAACAAAATTAGTAGTGACAACATCTGTCTTGTACATAAAGGTTTGCAATGAGACAAACTTATGGAAAAATTAAAAAAATATATGTTTTTGAATTATTTTCCTGTAGTTGTCCTTTAAGTGTACACTATGAATTCTCTCACCTACTTTCCTCTGAAGATAGAAAGGAAATAGGAATTAACATGCTTGCACCAAAACTGGAATACTGTGTTCTATATTCCTCCAGTCAACCAGCAACACTTCCACACAGCAAAAATCCACTAACAAAATATCAGTTCATAAGACCATCATAGGTTCATAGGTGGGTACTAGGCTATTGGCCCTAGGGCCTATATAAGCCTAGCCAAAAAGGTACCCTGGCTTTTGCCGCCCAAGAAAATTATTTTCCTGTGCCCCTGTCAAGCAGAGCCACAGAAGTGATCCACGGGGTGAATTTCCCATTTCCCATCCAATCATCAAGATTTTTCTTGAAGAGTGCTAATGAGGAGCTCTGTTTGACATAGATGGGTAGTCTGTTCCAGAGTATGGGAAGTCTCTGGGACAGGAATCCATCTCTCCAGCATGTTCTATTTACTGTGGTGACAAGGTTTAGATCCCTAGAGCGTGTAGCTCGGAGGGATAGGGTTTTCTTTAAGTGCAGCATGTCCAACAGCTCTGGTTTGACATAGCATGTTAGGCAGAGATCGCCTCTGAGTAGGCGATATTCGACAGTGTAAAGATGGATTTTTTTTGAGACAGTCTGCGTAGGGCATCTGTCTGAAGCCAGTAATCCTCTGTGTGAGGTATTTCTGCAGCCTTTCCAGTTGCTGTAGATTCCCTGTGAGGTACATACCAAAAGGGGGGTTGTACTCTATAATGGGTCTAATGAGTGATGAGTTGAAGGGAATGATTACCTCTTTTTCTGGATGAGAAACCTTTTGTGATGAGGTGTGCCACGTAGAATGATTTCCTGACCACTGTGGCAATGTGATTATCAAAGGAGAGACTACTGTCCACCTGTGTCCCAAGGTCTCATCACACTTTCAGTGTTAAGTAGACTACTGCCTATGTGGTAGTTCTTGGCTACAGAATTTTTACCAAAGGGGATGACAATGCACTTTTTGGCATTGAGCTTGAGGCCATGGCTTTGACACCAGGCATTTGTCTCAGTGAGGCCCTTTTGTAGGATATCCACATCGTTAAGAGTTTCGATTATGGCTCCTAGTTTGCAGTCATCTGTGAACTTTGTTAGCCTGTACTTCAGAGAAGTAGATACCAAACGGGAGAGGAACCAGGACTGAACCCTATGGTACTCCACTTGTCAATGGTCTGAAGTCTGATTTGGAGTCTGCTACTTTCACAGTGTGGGTTCCATCAGTAAGCCAGTTGACAACCCATCTTGTGACATATGGATTTATACCCAGTTTAGTGAGTTTATAATTCCAGAGTGGGGAATGGTGTCAAACACCTTGGCGAGATCTAGATAGGCTGTGTGAACCACCTTACCTTTATCTATGGCTTTGGTGACTGCTTCAAAGAAGTCCATCAGGTTTAGGAGACATGATCTGCCTTTTACAAACCCGAACTGTGTGGGGTCCAGAGTTTGGAGATCTCCAATGTCTTTGTTTATGAGTTCCATGATGATACGTTCCATGGCCTTGCAGACCAGGCTCGTCAGGCTAATGAGGCAGTAACTCCCAAGGTCTGTCTTAGCTCCCCCTTTGTGGAGTGGGAAAACCATTGTGGTGTGCCATTCAATGGTCCCAAAGCCTGAGGTGAGGCTATGACTGAACATGGTACTTAGGTGGGTGCCAGTTCATTCTGTAGTTCGTGTAGAAGGCAGCCTGGGATGTTGTCAGGTCCCATGGATGCTGTGTTCTTGGTTTTGAAGAGTGAGGTTTTTACCTGTACAGCCGTGATTACAGGAACTTTGCATTCTTCCGGTACAGAGATGGGCCCTTTAAGGGGTGAGAGGGGGGTACAGTTAGCACTGACCCTATCTGCAAGGATGTTGGCAATATCAGTTGGTTCTGTATATTTAGTGCCATTGTGCTGCAACTCAGAGCAGATCTGAGCGTTGCCATTGAGATTCTTGACATAGCTATAGAATGCTTTGTGGTTGTCTTTAGAATCAGTGGCGATTTTGTTTTCATAACTAGCTTTGGAGGATTTTATGAGGGATTCAGCTGCTTACTGAGGCTGACCAGGGGAGTTCCTCTAATCATGGGATTTTACTCTTTTTTGCAACAGTTTCTTTCTTCTGTTGTAGAGTTTGTTTGGCAGAAGACCACCAGATTGGCTTCCTTTTTTTGGAGGACAGCATCTTGGTTCTGTTAGGGATAGCACGATCCATGCACTCATGTAAGTGCTTATAAAGTGCATGTGTGTAGGAATCAGCAGTCATACCTCTATTGTCCATCTGCATGGGTGTCGTGAAGTTTGCCTCTTCTGTCTTAAGAAGCGTGAAGTTGACTTTGGAGAAATTTGTTATGGTTGTTTCCCTAATGGGGGGTGTGGGCGGGATGTGGATGTCTAGGGTGATTAGCTTATGGTTGGATCTGACCAATGAGGAATTGACCTCTGGTGTGGAACACCGGTCACCCATGTTGGTGATGACCAGGGTGTAGGATACTGTTGCCTCTGGTGGGGGTGTGGATAAGTTGATCCAAGGTGCTAGAATTTATGAATTCCAGAAAACGTTGAGCAAAAGAGTTCGTACACGAGTAGTTTTCCCAGTTAATAGTGGGGTAGTTGAAATCACCCATTATTAGGGTGTTGGGCTGTACCCTAATACTTTCCAGTGTATCAAGAAAAGAAGAGTGGGAATCCTGGGGCATGCTGGGGGGTCTGTAGCAAGCTACAATCTGGACTGCGGTCTTGCCCAGAGTTAGTTGAACTTGGATAATCTTGGATGCATTATGCTGAACAACTAGTTTGGAGGTGTGGATATCCTTAATGAATATGGACACGCCTCCGCCTTTAGTGTTTCGGTCTGGGTTAGGTGGCTGAAAGGAGTGGTATGAATTATAGCCTGGTAATGCAGGGGTGCTCTCTGGAGCTTTGAAACAGGTCTCTGTCACTGCACAGATGTCGATGTTCTCCATTTTAAGGACTGCCTCGAATGAGTGTATTTTGAGGTTTAGACTTCTAGCATTGAGTAGCATTACCCTCAGATTTTGTTCGCTTGTACCAGTTACGGCGGTGAACTTGCCATTTGAAGCTTGCCATCTAAACTTAAAGAACACTACTGACCAAGTCTGCAGAAAAACTGGATAGCCATTACGTCAGAGCCACACTCTTCCTCAATTCATTCAGATTCAGACTTCTGAATTAAAAATACTTATCACAACATGCCTCAAATACAAACCAAGGAAACAAGATACTCCACTAGATCCATTAAAATAGTGGCATCATATTATCACAGTCTTCTTACAAGAAGGCTATTACAGAAAGACCCTTTTCCAATATTTATTCAGCAGCTGGTTGCAAAAGTATGCACACCCTTAAACTGCCCTCAATCATCATAAAAGTATACAATATTTACAAAGAAACTAACAGTTCACACACACACACATATATATATATATATATATATATATATATACACACACACACACACACACACACACACACACACACACACACACACACACACACACACTCTAGATATAAAAAATGTATACACCCCTGTTAAAATGCCAGGATTTTGTGATATAAAAAAAATGAGACCACAATAAATTATTGTAAAACTTTTCCCACCTTTAATGTGATCCATAACCTGTACAATTCAACTGAAAAACACAAAAATCTGTTAGGGGAAAAATATAAAAAATAAAAAATGTACAATAAGCTTTTTGCAAAAGTATGCACACCCTTAAACTAATACTTCGTAGAAGCACTTTTTGATTTAATTAAAGCATTCAGTCTTCTTGGGTAGGAGTCTATCAGCATGGCACATCTTTACTTGGCAACATGTTCCCACTCTTCCTTGCAAAAGTGCTCCAAATCTGTCAGATTGCGAGGGCATCTCTTGTGCACAGCCCTCCAGGTCATCCCAAAGATTTTCTATTGGATTTAGGTCTGGGCTCTGGCTGGGCCATTCCAAAACTTTAATTTTCTTCTGGTGAAGCCATTCTTTTGTTGGTTTGGATGTATGCTTGGGGTCATTGTAGTATTGATAAGTGAAATTCCTCTTCATCTTCAGCTTTCTAGCAGATGCCTGAAGGTTTTGGGCCAAAGGTGACTGGTATTTGGAACTGTTCACAATTCCCTCCACCTTGACTAAAGCCCCAGTTCCAGCTGAAGAAAAGAAACCCCAAATCATGATACTGCCACCACCATGTTTCACCGTGGGGATGGTGTTTCTTTGGTGATGCAAAGTTTTGTTTTTACGCCACATGTACCTTTTGGAATTGTGGCCAAAATGTTCAGCCTTGGTCTCATCAGACCATAACACATTTTGCCCACATGCTTTTGGGAGACTTGATGTATTGTTTTGCAAATTTTACCCAGGCCTGGATGTTGTTCTGTGTAAGGAAAGGCTTCCATCTTGCAATCCTACCCCATAGTCCAGACATATGGAGAATAAGGGAGATTGTTGTCACATGTAGTACACAGCCAGTACTTGCCAGAAATTCCTGCAGCTCCTTCAGTGTTGCTGTAGGTTTCTTGGCAGCCTCCCTGACCATTTTTTTTTCTCAAATGTCTTTTTGTTTTCCATAATATCAACACAAAGAGTCTGAGCAAAAACTGTTGATGTTACTGTTTACACAATATGAGCAGATTAACAAAATTAGACATTTGGACATTACAATAAAACATACTTCAATTTAGAATCAAGTCTACAGCAGAAGATTTACCTTAAAATTGAAATTTTGTTTTTAACTCTAACAGTGGTAAGATTTTAAAGTAACATGTTACCTGCACATACTAGTAGTATAATATGAAATGGTCCTGAAATTGAACACCAACACTGAAACACATAAAAAAAAACTAAACTACCTATATTGATTGTACATATATACAAGTTGTCACCTTGACATAAGCTGTTACCATACCACACCTGATTAGTGAATCTATTTAAGATCTTTATGCATCTTTAACATATATTGCTATTCATGTTATGATATCAAATCGGGATTTTACAATAGAATTGGTAGTATGCTACGTTCTTTTGACTTTTTGTATAAAGTTTCTTAGCCAATGTGTGTTCTTTGGCCATGTTTTTATACTCTATCCATGAAAGTTTGGATGTGTCCAACCATTTTTTAGCTATATAGGATTTTAGTTGGGCACATAATGTTAAGATGATGTGCTTGTTGAGACTGCAGTCCGTAAGAATATGTAAAATAGCTGTTTCCCATTACAGTAGATTTTGAGTAACCTGTTTTTTCTAGGACCACAATTTACAGACCTTTTTGCAGCTCCAGAATATATGAAGAATGTCTGCTTCTGTGTTGGGACAATATGGAGAGTTAGATGGATTAAATCTGTTTAGATGGACAGGTGTAAGATGTGCATTGCTAAAGATCATGATCTGGGTATAGATTAGTTTCTTAAAAGGTGATAATCTCAAGGTGTTTTCAATGGCTAATTCCTTCTGATTTACTGTCATGTTACTACTTTTTCCATCCCAATATTTTGAAATTTTATTTTAGTTATTAATTTATAAGTGCTTGAGAGCATTTTTTTTTATATAAAAGCATCTTTTGAATTTGTTGTGCTAATTTGATATCATGCTCATTTACCGTGATATCAGTTGTTAGTGTGCCAAGTATAAGATGTTTGATAAAGTTGTATTTATTACTTGCTTTTAATAGGGTCTTGATATTATTCATTGACAGGTTTTGTAAATGGTAAAAATCCCATACCGTATGATTCTTTATTAATGGATAATTATCTACATTTAACATGGAATTTGCTAGTTTTATCTCAGGATTGTTGTGTATAGGTCGTAGAAGAATGATAGTGTCTTTTAGTTTTAGTGATGTTAGCAATTTCTTGAATATTTCACTTTTATTTATTAAAACTGGGTGATTTTTTATTGTCTTAAGAGTTTCTTGGTTTAGGAAGGGGATAGTTCTAGGATTAATTTTAGATATTACAATTTAGTGAAATAATTTAATCCATAGTGGATTCCAGTCTTTACTTGATGGGTCGTAACTTGCTATCTGAATAATGCGACTGGCACTAATGATTTCATGGTACAATTGGAAGTCAGGGAGGCCTACACCACCTCTCTCTTTGGGAAGCATTAATTTATGGT